>NW_005841870.1:2396184-2414152 GCF_000455745.1 Alligator sinensis
CAGTGTTATGGAGATACTGTTTGTGGCTTCACAGTTCAGCTAAGGCTGAGCTGAATTTTTATTTAAGGAAGAGTTCACCTTTGTTACATATGGAGAATGCATTAGATTCTTCCTATGCTTACATCAAGTGTAGAATGAAATTTTTGAGAATTGATTAGTTTGAGTTAAAATGTAATCATTTGTTCTTTTAGTGTCAGTTGTCAGACCTCTCTTAGTCTATCCTCATCTCAGTAGTGGAATAACAGGACTAGATCACAAAGGGATGTTGCTACCTAACTTCCACTTTTGGCTGCTGGATTCAAAATTTAAATCCTCAAAGCCTGATGTCTAACCTTTGCCTGAAGGTCCTCATCCAGTAGGTATTCTGAGTGCCAACTACCACAGAGGGACTGGAACAGAACATGCCTTGAGGAAATTGTGCTCCTTTTATCCAATAGTTGAGCCGTTACAGCGCTCACCAGGATGTATGAGACTTGAGCTCAGTTTCAGATTCAAGTTCAGTTTCCCCTTCTGGCTGAGGAGATTTGAACCCTATCTTCTATCACCATAACCAGGAGAGTGCCATAACCACTATTTCATAGGGCATTGGAGGCCAAGTTTTTCAGCAGGTGTGCCACAAATGACCCCTGAACCTTCCCTGAGTGCTACTCCGATCCCTTTCCCTTGCCTGATCTGCTCTTTTGCTTTCTGCTCCATGCCCTATCTGCCACTGTGCTCCCTGCCCTCTCCCCAGTCTGCTGTGTGCCACTTGTGGCATCTGTGCTACAGGTTGACCATCCTTACTATTGGGCAGTTCGGGGTGGAATGCTCTCAATTTTTACTGTTCCAGCAGTTCCACTTTGCATAACACAATTAAATATGCATTGGGCCAGAGATAGGAAGAGTATAACCCTATGCTTTGGTGGTTAGGGGATTCATCTGGGAGAGTACAGACCTGTAGTTCAGTCTCTGCTCTGATGAATATTTTAAGCAATTTTTTATTAAGTATTAATTGGAGAAGGAACAGAAGTTTGGTCTTCCCTCTCCCTTTTCAGATGTATACACTGACTACCAGGTTGTAGCATCATGTTGCTTCAATCTCCATCTTTCTAGAAATATAAATTTCCAATTAATAGTTAATGTTTCCAACCTTAATCCAAACAAATTCTGAATTAACATTAATTTAAAAAGAAATGCAAATCTGTTAAGGCATGGAATATGCATATAAGGTACCTAAAGGAACTTATCTCTGCCCAGTATTGGCACTGAGGGGAGACATTTGAAGAAAAAAGAAGTCCTTTTAAATAAGTGTAAGTTGGAACTAGAAGCACTAATATGCAAAAGTAATAATCATACAGTGGAACAGTTTTCAGTACAGGTATTTGTGCAGAATATTTAAAGCAGAAGGTTCTGATGGATTGTTGCAGGTTGTTGTACCCCTTTGAAGTAGTGCAGCAGAAATAGAGGCATTTGGCACATCTTTTAAGCATACCTGACATCAAGCAACGTAAGCAAGCATTTCTTTGATAACTCCACCTTAAGAAATGGAGAAGCCAAACTGGAGGCACACTTTATAGTCCAAAAATGACTGAAGCTTGAAGGATAAAACTTATAAGATTTGAAAAAGTGAGCCCAGGATAGGTATAACTGGCATCAGTTGAATTATTTGCCTTATACACCCAGTTACATTGGAAGAAAAAATTATTGTGTTGTTTTTTGTCACTATAGGGCAGAGTTTATATTGGCCAAGGAATGTCTCTGTGCATGTGTGCAACATGCTTTGGTTTCTTATATGTTAATTCAGAATTTTTTGTTGGGGTAAATCAAAATGCCAGTTATATTTTCTAACGTTGTTACTGCTAAATACTCTCACCTTTATCTTTGTCTTAGAGTAGTTTGTCTGGAAATCTTAAAAAGGAAAGCTCAGATTAAATATAAACCATATCATTATACAATTCAAGTTAAAATGCACTGTTTTTGTGATCTTTAATAACTTTTTTCTCTCTTATTTTGTTTTTCTTGAAGAAAAAATAAAGAATATCCATTGGAAAATTTTCCGCCAACTAAATCTGAGAGAGAGATATCTGCGGCGGGCAAACCAACCTCTATAAGCTGTATTCAGGTATGTATAACCACATGAGAGACATGGTGTTGTCCCAAATATTCAGGAAGGAAGAACAAATGCAAATGATATTGTTTAATTAGGCTGGGACTTAACTCCTTTGGAAACTTCCATATTGTAGGTCAATTATTCTTCCTTATTTTTTCCTGGTAAAGAGCTCCTCCAGACCTGGTCCCAGCCTGTTGCTAGCACCCATGCCCCTCCTCTGATTAATTATAAGGAACTAGAAAAAGGGAATGTTCTCTGTGCTTTACCAGACATTAGGAGTCCAAAGTCCATTCTGCAGATATTTGAGAAGACATTTCCTATAAATATGCTTCCAGTTTTGAACTCCCAATTGAACAAATCCCTATGCTGGACTCCTGTGAAATAGAAAATGGTGTTTTTTAGGATGAATTCCAAGTCGTTTTATCAAAACAATTTCTGAAACTTGTAAGTCTAGAACCTGGGTTCTCAACCATTTTAGACTCAAGGCATAGCTCATTAGACTCAAGGCATCCCTCAGATATCACTCTTTTCTTGACTATAGAAAAATAATAGGGCAGTTCTTCTTTTGCAAAGTACTTAGGAAGACCACAGCAGATTGCAGAATGTTTTTGACATTCTGGATTCCTGCTTGAAATATCTGGGTTTATCTTGTGAATCATGTGCAGATAATTGCATACCTAACAGTGCTAATCTCATGGCACCCCATGATGCCATTGCATCCTGATTGAGAATCACTGGTTTAGAGTAACAGGAAATGGTTACCAATTTGTTGTTGTTGTTGTCCTGCCCTGTCCAGAAAGGCTCAGGGCAGTTTACAATAAAAGACAACCCATAAGATAAGAAACAACAATAGATTTCACAAACAACACCCTACATTTTTTTAAATGTCACCCACCCACTCCCTCTTTTCTGCTTATCACACATGAGAGCAAGGCCTCTGGCCTATCCCAATTGCACTTCCCAACTCCTGTTCACACCTAGGTATAGTAAACCTCTTTCTTTTCCCCTGTTTCCATACCCTCCTACTCCTACCTCACATCCATGGGAGATCTCTTAATTGTTATTTCTTTTTCTGCCAATTCAGGGATGATGACCCCACTGTGTTAGTTTCATGGGATACTTATAATAGTTTAGGAGTCATTGGGTGCATCTACATGAGACACTTTACAGAATAGCAGGCTAATTTGCATTTCAGTAAAGCGTCACCATCTATATATGTGTGGCAATTAGGGCACAGTAGACTAATTTATTGTGCTGCTGGATAGTCCTGTCAGATACAAGTGGTATCCAGCAGCTCAATAAATTACTATTCTTAAATGCATGTGTAGACAGTGATGTCAGTATTAGTTTACTCTGACTCAGATAGAGCTGGAATGTATTCAGTCTCATTAATTGCATGTGTAGTTGTGCCCACTGTGATTGAAGAAAAGCACTATAGTTAGAATTATTAACATCACCATTTTAATATCAAAGAAAGAGAAGAGAAAATTTAAAATAAACAGCAATCATAATACTCACAGTAAACAATGATTGCTTCAGATAGCAGTCTTTTTCTGTATGTTTAACAATCTGCAGAGATCACAACTCAGCAGTAGGTCTGCTGTGATGAGGAAATATTGCTTGCTAGATAAGATAAAACTAAAGTACATTCTCCAAATCAGTGATGATTTCCTGTCTCAGTATATTATAGATTACTTTGTCATCTCTTGACTTCTTGTTATTTTAAGGTTGGTGAATCATGCTTGATTTATCATGGAAAATAAAATAGTTTATAAATGAGCTAAGTAGAATAATCTTAACTAAGCGTTATGAAACCACAGCCATTCAAAGAGTAGTCTTCAGACAGGCAAATTGATGAAGTCTAACACATGGAGGCACGTCCACACATGGAGGCACATGCGCTTGCAGCGACTCAAACAGGAGTGGCACAAATTTGTGCCAGAGATTTTTGCCTCAGCTCACATGCCTGAACATGCACTTTGGTGTGGGGCAAGTTGTACTACTTGAGGCAAACTCACTCTGCCCAGCTCCTCCTGGATCTTCAGCCAGGGGGAGCTAGAGGCTGGGGCCAGCAATATAAAAACCTGCCCACTGCATTGTAGCTCTGAGAAGTGCCAGCCCTTGCTGTTTTGTTCCCTGACCCATGCTGTTCCTGGGAATCTCTCAACTGGGGTCAGAGACTGAGCTGAGCCCTTTCCTCTAGAGGGGCAGGGGGTTCTAAGCCTGGCTCTGGAGGCCTCTCCTACCCGGAGCGCTCCCCCTCCCCTGACCTCCATCTCTCTCTGATATACCGCTTCAGCCACCTGCACCCCTCCCCCCGGCCCATCACACCTCCCAAGTGGTTCCTGGGACCAGGAGCCCCTCCAGGCTGGGGCCAAATGTCCCAGCATTGGTGTGGGCATGGGGCAGGGCTGCAGTGTGGCAGTTGCCCCTGCAGCCACAGCTCTCGCCAGCAGATCCCATCCCATCCCATCCCATCCCATCCCATGTGGCTGGCTGGGCACACAGCATGTAAGATTTATGGTGTAGATGTGGGGTTTGGGGGGGAAGGGGTGTGGGAGGATTGGAGGGTTTGCGGGTGGGTGGAGGGTTTGTGGGGGTGAGGTTTGGGAGGGTATGGGGCTTGTGCGGGTGTTTGGAGTTTATGGCTGGGTATTTGGGTGAGGGGGTGGTGGGGGTATTTTGGGGGTTGGGGGGCTGCTCAGGAGGGGTGAGTCCCTTGCCCCCTGAATGGTGCAGCCCCCACCATACGGCTCACTGACAGCCCTCCCTGCATGGTGCACAGCCCCTCCACAGGGCACACAGGCCCCCCTACAGCAGCAGCAGCAGCCATCAGGGTGCTTAGGGCCCTCCTGGTACAGTCCTTCCCATGGCATGGGGCAGCGTGGCTCAACCCCAGGTGCCTGGCACCCAGCACTGCCCTTGCCACATTGCATGGGCCCAGCCTGGCATGGGGCTGTGCGCCTTCAGGCAGAACCAGACTGCTTTGGCTGTCACCTGGGGGCCCGGCAAATCTTGCAAGGACTGTGCATTGCACTGGGCCAGGTCTTGCCTGTACAGGCCCTGCACGCTGTTGGAAGTCAGGAAGAAACACAAAATACTGTATTAGACAGACTGTGTTTAGGGCATCTTTTCTAGCCCCTTCCCCATGTGGGGTGAGCAGAGCAGGTCTTTAAGAGGGCTGTTCACTCACAGTTACACTTGCTGACTTGCATTGCTTCTAATGGCAAATATCTGATCAGAGCTAAGGTATTTCCACGTAGCACTGTTATACTATATATCTTGAGCTGATTTCCATTGAAAGGGAAAAAGGTAAACAAGTTAGCAAAGCCCCAATTACATATTTTCATGTACTGGTTGTGTAGTCTAGCTATGATTTAAAAAATGCCGTGCTAGTAGACACACTCCTTGCAATCCATAAATCTGTGGGAAATCTTTTTACAGGGGATGGAGAACAGTTGGCATGTGGCCTCGCTGACAAATCTTTACTGGTATTCAATTCCAACCTGACTGGAACACCATCTGTTTTTTCAGGTACATTTTTGGTAATTATAGTTTATATGGAATAACATATAGTTCTGAGTTTAATGTAAAATGGTGAATTAACTAAAAGATTCCTTTCTTGTCACTATATGAATAGTGAAAACAAAATGTTGCTGCTGATTCAGGATGTAATAAAATTGGTATGTCTAATTAGATATTATTATTTGAGACCTAAGCTGGCTTCTGTTATTTTTTCCAAAGAACCTCAAATCTCTGGAAGGTAAACAGTAGAAATATACTTGGCAAACTGGCCCAAAAGTTTAATATGATGATTCAGATATTAATGGACTGGTATATACCAAAGCAGGGTCAGGGTATTACATATTATATGCATTTTATATTATTACATATTATCTGTATTACACACACACACTTAATTTTATATACTGGAAACGAGCTATTTTGGGGTTGAAGCCTACAGGTTTGTAGGATAGAGGTTGAACATTGCAAAAAAATAGTGAACTTCATGATCTGTGGCATTCCATGTAGCTGGATTAGTATTTTGCTTTGGAACTGTATAATGGAAGCTGATCTAGCCACTTAAAATATATTTTATCAGATCTAAGAAACTATTTGTTAGAATGCTAGAAAATAATTTTTAGATAAAAATCTAAAAAATGTTAGATGGCCTTAATATAAGAAGTCTTTTAAAGTCTCTTAAAATAAAAATAATCAAACTGGTTGGATTAAAAAGTATGAAATGCCTCCCTGGATATTACATATGTTTAGTTATAAAAAGAATCTAAACTCTACATACACTGTTCCTCTTTGGTTATTTTCAGATTAAAAAAAAAAAAAAAGAATATGTTTTGGTGGGATGTTTGTGTCTGAAGGCTTTTCAGCAATTGATTTTGCTTGTGTTTCCACTTTTGGGTAATGAGAAGATTATTATAGCTCATAAGTATATAATTTCATTAAAACATTTATTATGTTCTATAATATGCAGTTATCTGGAATAAAAGGTCAAAATGTTTTCTTTTACGGCTATAGGCTGTATGTAGTAATCTCTGGTGGAATGGGAACAGAACCCTGATTAGGGTTGCTGCTAGAGTTTCATTTTCAAAAGTAAGTTTGGTGTGGGTGATGTGTAGAGGGTGACATTACCACCGGTGCCTGTGGTCGGTTGCCGCTTGCTAGCCACCCCCCTCACTGCTCACACCGCCAGCAGTATCTGCAGGCTGTCTGCGATTGCCGGCGGTATCTCTGGGTGGTTGCCAACCCCCGGTCGATGCTTGCCACTCTGTCCCCCCATCCCCCTCCCCGACTGCTGCCACAGCCGCCTGCAGGAGCTCGCTGTGCCCCGCATGGGTGGCAGGAATTTGGTGGGTATGGTTTTAAGCACAAAGCATTTATAGTGTATACAAGTTACTTGTCCTCACTTTTAAAGTACTTGCTGGCTTAACTCTGTCATTAAGGTAATGGAACATATATACTGTATTGTTGATAGCTGTCTTCGCTTCATCAGCATTCTCAGTTTTCACTGCTGGCTGGTTAATTTCTTTCACAGATGTCTTTTTCACTTTTTAACTCATGTCAACATTACATATGACACCTCTTTGAAAAGATCTGAAGAGTCTTGTTCTACTTTAAATTCTTCTTTTAAAATTCATGATGCATACAGAATATTGCTATTTGATAATGGCTAGATGGATCAAGTTACATTGTGGGTATGTGGCCAGTCTTTACAAAAATATGCTCATATGATTGTAATCTCTTGCCTACCCCAACCCACAATTTTTATTCATCCCCACTTCTCATAATTCATGCAAATTGTAAGATCATTTGTGTGAGAACTGTTTCTTTAGTTCTTTCGGTAGCTTTTCTCTAAAATGGGACATGATATTATATTAGGGCATGGTTGGATCCAAGATTCACTGAAGGGTTGTATAGCCCACTGCCTGCCAGACCCCAAGGGGTGGGGGTGAGGTGTGACTGGGAGAAGGGGCTGGAAGGAAGAACCTGCGTGCTGCCACAACCATCCACAGCATAGCTTAGCTCCCCACCCAGCAGCTCCCTGCCACCTGTGGCTGGAGCAGGGCATTAGTGGCTCTGTGGTTCCTCCTTCCTGTGCTTTCTTCCAGCCAGAGAGGACACTTGTGGGGAAAGAGGGAGGCAGACAGGGAGCAGGTGCAGGAAGAAGAAAACCTGCTTGTGGCTGCTGCTGTCCCCTCAAGAGCCTGGTGTTGCCCCCAGGATTCCTTTTACCAGAGACCCCCAAAGATTAAGACGGCCCCTCGTCTGATTCGGTATCAAGTGAACTTTTAATGGTAACCCCTAAGCTTATTACAAGTTTTCTTCCTTGTAATACGACCTGGCAAGCAGTTCCTTCAGACATTACAACAGCGACCTTCAGTGGTACCAGCCTCAGATCCTCTGCTGGGTGTGTGGGATGTTAGTTTCTGGATTCCTTGTTACTCAAAGGAAGAAGTCCAAGATTTCTCCTGTCTCCTCAGGGTGGCAACATAAACACACACAATCTCTTTGTTTGTCCACTACTTTTGTAACTTTCTCATCTCAAACTATCCAATACTTAAATTTCTTACTTCAACTTTTTAGATAAGATACTCCAATCCTATTCTGTTTTTGGTTTCCTTTCCTTCTAGGGAAACTACTGTACCTGGTTAGCCCACCGTACCAATCACAGCACTCACTTTTCCCAGTGCCTTATAAGGCACTCTGTACAATTTAATTGCTTAGTTCTGGGAAGGCCTAAAGTTATGCTAAGAGCATGAGCATAACTCAGTTTGCCCATTACACCTGGCACCCCACACAGCTGCAGCCCAAAGCTGGAATGAGGCAGGAGTTGCTCTGAGACTCCCTCTGTACCTGGGACAGCCAGGGACAGTAGCAGCAGAAGGGGAGTGCAACCACAGTGCTGTACTAGCCTAGATCCACCCTTGGATTAGAGCAACTACAGACTGTGGTAGTAATACAGTATAAGATCAATACGTAAAATAAAGTGAACATAGCAGAGTTTATTTGGCATTGTAAGCACCAGATCTTTTGATTTTCTTCATTCATAAAGCTCTGTCTACACATCTCAGAAAATCCTATATTGATTTTCTTATAGCTTGTAATTACTGTGTTTGTTGTTTGACATGCCAGAGTAATATATTTACAGCTTCATTTTTGAATGTGTCAAAGACATATGGGTCTAAATCATGGCAATTTTGAATCTTGCAATTTTGTTTTTATGAAAAAAGCAACATCTAGTAAATAATTCAACTACAGAGAAAGCATCTGGACTTTGACTTGTTACAGAAAAGCACCTTTTTATAGCGCATAATCACAGAGGAGCTTTAAAATAAAAGCAGTTCTATTCCAACCCATTTTAAAAAACTCCAGTTAACTGAAGTTCTTGGTTTAAATGAAGGTTGGTTTGTCACCTGATGGTTGTACTGCATTCCACTTCAGAGTTGGTTTTCAAGGTGCCATGCCTGTTGTGAAATGAAGAGTGCTGCCTAGGTTTCAAAGGGTTACAGCTAGCATGGAAGCCAGTCATTCTACAAAGCTAGCCATCGTTTCATTTGAAGTACTCCAGGATTCGGGAACCCTGAGTGAAAAATCTTTTGAAGCCAGCTGGCCTCTTGCAAGTCAGCTGGCCTCCTCTTCATTGTGCTCTGGGATTGGGGGACCTGGAGTGCAAAAAGTTTAAGCTTCCTGAATGGGTTCTCCAATTTTCCAAGCCTCATATTTTCCTAAGCTTTCTCACGTTCCTTGCCATTTTGGAAAGCTGGTCTTGTATTGTACTGGTAAGTAAGTTTTACTTTTTGCACAGAGGTAATCTAAACGAATTTATAAACTTTTATATAGATAAAAGGTATTGTTTTTCAAATTTGAGATAAGTCGTGGCTATGAAATTTCACCTGTAAGAACATGATCTTTTTGCATGTGAGGGTTAGCTCCTGAAAATAGGGTTTTATAATAGAAGTGCCTTCTCAATCACGATTATAGTGTTGTTATATTTTATTATTTGTGTAGCACTTAAGCATAGTACTGTCTAAGATGATAGGAACCCCTATCCTGAGAAGTGTATAGACAAAATACAATAATTATAAACTATTTTTTATTTCTGCTGCTGGAAAAACCCAAGTTACATTTTTTTTATGCTGCAGCAGTACAGTATCATAAGGGAGTCAGTTTAAACCTTTATAAATATATGTCATGCAAACTACAGCTGACCAAGTAAACTACAAAAATGTGCACAAGAGGGCAGCATAAGAACTCGAAATATTATATATTAAATGAAAATCATCAGGTTTCCTGGGAAAACTAGGAGATAAAAAATGATTGGCTTCTACCTAGTTTTTTTTCATTTGAATTTGTACATAGTTAATAGTGTGATAAATCAGAAAATAAGTAAATTGATTGATCTGTTTCTGTACAGTATGTTTGTTCTTTGCAGTACTGTATTTAGAGTAGCTAACTTTTTTTTTTTTCTCATTTTAGTAGCTTGATTCTCCCATAAATTGTAGGCTGTTGACAGGAGCTATAACCATCAAATTAGTTTGCAGCTATTTAAAAAATCTACAAAGAGATAGTCGTTATGTAGACATGGAGGCCAGGTACAGAAGTTACACTTATTGTGCAGTAGGTACACAGAAAGTGCTCTACAGCTGTAACTGAACAAACGGTCAGTACATGTAGAGCTCTGTAAAAATGGTGGATCCTGATTTAACATAACCCTAGATGGATGTGGTATCACTTCAGTGCTGTAGGTTAGAGCACTGTAATGCACATCTGTACCACATCTCATCCTGACTCACAGTAGGTCACATTCCACCAACATCCCATGGAGCATTGTGGCACCCTGCTTACCTCCCCCCGCCTCCTTGTGGGGCAGTAGTCTAGTGTAGGCCAGAACTTATCTCCTCTGCCCGAGTGCTGGGCTGGCACTGTCCTTGGACTGCCACTGATAAAAGTGAGTGAAGCCTCTGTGCCCAGGTCTGCCTGTGTCTTCCCTCTGGGTAGCATAGATCCAGCCATGCAAAGAGAACTGCTTATTGATGAATTTCTCTTATTGCATATCATTGTGGGTGCAGTTGAGCAAGTGCTGAATGTGCTTCAGCTGGTATTTTGTCTTCAGTCACAGTTAACCTGTCTTAAGAACTGATTCATCTGCACTGATTTCTGGCAATGGGCAAATTCCCTAATAGAAGTCACACATGCATTTAAACATGCCCAAAATCTACATCAGCACACCTATACATAATAATATGTAGCATCACTGCTTTCTGGCTTGTCTGGGGAAATTGAGTGCATGTGTAAAGTGTAGATAGTGAGAAGCGCTTACGCTGCCTGTGCTCAATACAGGATGCAGGACCAGAAACCCATGAGTCCAGCTCACCGATATGAAGTCCCAGAAACCTTGGATGTAGTCAATGGCCTATAATGAAGCAGACCGTGTTTCTCTCTTCTCACTTCTTAAAGACAATTTCTAATTATCCTGGTCACTTGAGTAATGATTTGGAACCATGTGCACTTGATAGAAAGCTGGTTGAGACAGTCTGTTACAAAGTTTGAAGTATGCTGCTGGGAGTCCCATAGATGCATATATAGGTCAACTAGCTTTTTTTGTCAAGCTCCCACATTGTTTTATTAGTTACCATTATTCAGTTTTCACTTTTCCAGGCTATATGAATAGTAATATCCAATGATCTGGTCTTAACGTAGTGTTCTCTTCCCTCCCCCCTCTAAAAAACCCCACAAAAATACCCTTTGGGACACAGCGCCTATTATATTCCCCTTAGAAAAATCTCACATTCTTCAATGAGAGGAGAAGAAACTTTCCTTGCCTTCCTAATCTGCTGCCTGCCAAATAAGCAGTGGTTTGATTTTTTTTTTCCCTTCTGATCCCACTACATTTCCTAAAATTTGTGCAGAATTTTGCAGGCCACCAGATAAACAGGGTTGCTCTCCTGAAACCCTAATGAGCAGAGACAGTCAGGTTGACCCATTTGCTGGCTCATGCCCCAGAAAGGATGATTTAGGATCACCAGGTACTGGGTACTGTGTCAGTAGTCCATCAGTTC
Organism: Alligator sinensis; assembly: GCF_000455745.1. Taxonomy (NCBI): domain Eukaryota; kingdom Metazoa; phylum Chordata; order Crocodylia; family Alligatoridae; genus Alligator; species Alligator sinensis. The sequence continues at coordinate 2,407,849 of NW_005841870.1, forward strand.
TTTTTTAAGTGCCTGTTTAGCAGGAGCCCTAAGATTACCAGCCAATTGGAGGCATTGCCTGTTTGTAGGACAGGGAGTTGAGCCACAGTCCCATGGCCATGGACAATCCATTATTTACCAAGAAATTGTTAAAAGGTTTTAAAAGGAATTGAATGATTTCCAAGTGTTTGTTTTCTGAAGTGGTCTAATGGATGGTGCAGTGATCTTTGGGTGGGTGGGGGTTTTTTATGATTTTTTTTTAAGTTTATCAGAAAATCTTTCTGTCACATGCAATTTTTTAAAATGTAAATCTGAAATTGTTTAAATCTGAAATCGGGGTAATTTTCCCTTGAGTTCAACTGGAGCAGGATTGGGTCTTTGTACTGTATTGTTTACTCTATAAGGTACATCTCTAGCCTGCCCTTGTTTTGTTTTCTTGAAATGCATTAGAGACATTGGCTGAGCTCGGTAAACATTAAGAGCAGTTAGAAGTATGAAAAAATTCTAAAGTTTGGGGGAAGGAGGAGACAAAAGACAGAACATTCAGGGACAGATGAAGCCAACTAAGGCTTAGCAGGTGAAGCTCTATATACCTGTAAAAAAAATAAGAATAAGAGCTAGTTATGTGCATGGGTGTAAATTAGGAAGTAAAATCTTATCTGAAATATTTTAATAGCACTCCACTTTCATACTCCATATGGAGGCTTTTGCAGAGGGTGGGGGCAAGGATAACCAAACAGCAAACTGCATTTCTTTCTTTTGGTACCTACAATTCATAACATTTACCTTTTGCCATCCTGCATTCTCCAAAGTGATTTCAGATGCATCTGATGCAACAATCGGAGGCTTACATACACAAGTATTTTGTAATGTCCTGATGCAAACAGTATCTTCTTCAAACCAAGTTTGTGTTTGCCTGAGACTTGGGTTAGTTCTCAACTTTGAACCAAAAACTCTCTGTATTTGCCTAGTTCATTAAAAAAAACCACTTTCACCTACAGAAGGGGTAAAGCCTTAAATATGAAATTTCAATTTAGGTGCATAGGGGAGAGGTTGCATTAGAATCTTGGATCTGAACCTTGCATATGGTTTTAGTTCCAGAACTAGAATAGTTCTTATGTCTCCTCTTGAAGGGTTACAGCTCTAGACAGTGGAAAGTAATGAGAGGAGATGATTTCTCCGTATCTCTGTGTCAAACTTTCTTTGTAATCTTCTTCCTTTAAAGTTTCTATACCATATCTGCTACCACAAGTCATCCCAACTTTCTGCCTTGTTCAGGTTTATAAACTATATATTGAGATGTATTTATTTCCTTTTAAAATATCAAAACAGATTTGTAATAATGGAAAACAACCACTTACCAGTGTGGTGCCTCATGCCTCCTCACTTGTGACATCTCTATATATATTGAAATTTCCTCAAAATAGGGATTTTATACAGTGCCAGTTATAGGATGGATGAAGAAAAGGTGAAAGCGGAAAAAAAGCAATCTAATAAAATGTGCCAAGTGCTATTTGGGGTTGAAATTCATAACATGCCACTAACAGAATTCACTACACTAAAGTCCATCATCTTATAAGGGTGTAAAGATGGGCCATAAGTATTTGAAATCCCCTTTTTGTTTGTTTTTTTGGAGGAAAGCCTTCTTCATTTTCATTCAATGAAGATTGACTCCCTCTCTTCTTGATCACTAATCAGATAGCTAATAAATGATCATCAAGGTAGTTCAGTGTGTGGGAGGATGTGGTTGCAGGGGCACTGAACCTCCAAGCCAGGGTGAGCTGAGAGAAACCTCATGATCCTAAGGTACCATGCTGGGCTGCGGACCCTTGAATTTTACAGTTCGGATGGGGTGTGTGGTGTTGCCAGAATCGCATGGGATCAGCTGAAAGCCTTTGGACAATTTGAGATTCTAGAGGTGACCTGAGCAACCGAGTCCAGGTGATGCGGTAGCAGGAGTCCCAAGCCTCTGAAGTGAGAGCAAGAACCACGCACCAGGAACTACACCCTTGCATGTCTACTGCTTCCATCCATCCACCTTTCTAGCCTTCCACCCACACATGGACACCAGCTCCCTGATGGGCATTGCTGTGGACCATGGACAAACCCGGCTAATGCGTCCCCAACAGCTAAACGTAGGGATGCAAGTGGCATTTCACCATCTGGGGTGAGAAACACATCCAGCACCAGCTCCAGGTAGAGCGTTGAATCAGAGAAGTCTTCAAGTGCATTGCCTAGAAGATGCAGGTGAGGAGTCACAAGAGACAGGGAGCAGTGCCTTGCCAAAACCACACTGATGAGGAGGCATTATTAGTGCTTGATGCTAGAAAACAGTCTGTCAGCTGGGGGCAGAACTTGCTGTTCTACAAGTATCTGTCCTTTATCCTTGCCAAGAACAAGGCAGATGTCACCCCTCACACCCATAAAACCGGGGGTGTTCCAGAAGAGTCACCCACAGGGACCCCACTGGAGGAGGAGAAGGTGGAGGGAAGGCCCCACAACACTGTTCCCCACACAGGGGCCACAGCTGTTCTGGACCAAGTCCTCTCTGTGCACCCCTCCCAGAGGCATGGAGTGTATATCAGCCTCCCCAGTACCAGCACAGTGAGCACTATGCTGGCATGACTTGCAAGAACTATAGCCAGTTCTCTCAACGCTTCTCCTGATGAATTAGGCCATGCACACACATGCCGTGCAACTCATGATGGTAAAATTTTCACCATGTGACCATGATGGGGACCCAGGCCCCGGGGGAAATGTGGAGCCCCCAGGAAGTTCGGGGGGGGGGAGGGGGGGGGGGGGGGGGGGCGGACCTGAAGCATCCACAGGCCACCCTCTTTGGTTATAGCCCTCTCTCAGGCCATTATGGCTGAGAAGCCCACCAAGGGGTTGGGGCTGGAAAGAGGGGGTGGAATGCTGGGGTGTAGGGGGATGGTGAAATACCTGCTTTCCCCCCGCCCCACCCCCCCTGCTGAAGTCTGGAGCCCAGCTAGGGCACCAGTCCCCCACCTGCCATCTTGGTCACTTAAAGGATCATGTCCCATTCAGTGGGATCATAAATTCACATAAATGACACATCCTTTCTATTTCTGTTAGGGCCATGCTGCACTCTATGGGAAATTTGAACCTAAGCACAGATACCCCAAGCACTTGTGCATAAACAGCTCCTACCACCCAGGGCAGTCACAGAAAAGCATCAATAATGTTTATTGAGCTCAGCAGGGAAAAGGGTAAACAGCTTTTTTTAGAGAACACCCCTCATGTCAGGGACAGGAGATACCATGCAGCTATGTCTGACAAATGCCACAGGAATGAGAAAAAATTCTCCCCTTGTCAAAAATAAATAAATCCCTGTCCTCCCTCCCTCCCTGTCACTCCTGGAAAGGGACACATTTGATGGAAGGATTCCCACATAGGAACTGTTACCTCAGCTGCTTGGCTCTTGTTGCCAAGGTGATTCCCATGTTGTGCACCTGGGCAATCTGGCAAGCAGCCCAAAAGCACTTTCTCCCCTCCTCTCTAATTTGATGTATGGGTGAGGCCCAGTGGACACTCACCAATTTCTAATTCTCATGGTGCATTCTGTATCAACCCCTTGGCAGCCCTCAACCCTGTTCCCATGATCATAGGCCCATCCTTGATAGTTTGAAAATGGTTTTTAAAGGTTTGCGTTTTAGGAATTGGCTTATTGGTGTATGTGTGTATGTATGTATGTGTATGTATATATGTGTATGTATGCATTTGAATGGTTCAGAATGGGCAGCAGAGGTTAATTGATTTCTAAAAGCCTGGGTCTCACACACACACTTTTCTCGGCCTTCACAAGCAGACTGGGTGTGTAACAGACAAGGCCAATGGATACACACACAGCCTGGGAAAGTGTGGGCATGTACCACGCTGTTCCGGAACATGAGATAAGGTGGCACCAGCTCGTAAGGCCAAAGAGTGGGGCATGAAATTCCTGTTTCCAGAGGGGTATGCATGTGATGGGCTTGGAATGTGCTATGAAACAGAATGTGGACAGTATGACAACGACAGAGAGACCAATCAGTGACAGCCATGGATGAAGAGTCATCAGGAGGGAAGGAGAATACAAAAGCAGAGATTTAAGAATAACAAAGGGTCTTCCTCCCCATCCTCCTCCCTGAGAGAGGCCCTTTCCACGTCCCTGTCCCCTGAGAGGGGCCCCTGAGGCCACCATGGACAGAGGGCACCATGGACACCACCAGTCCATCTCATCCACTTGACTGGCAGGAGGTGGGCCTTAGCATCCCACCTTCAGGCTGCTTATGTGCTGACATCTGACACCTAAGAGAGAGCCTTCAGAGTAAAGCCTGCGTCTTGGCCAGATGTATCTTGATTCTGATGACAGCCCTAGGATTGGTAGATATATAGAATTGCTTAATTGTTTATATTGTTTCTTTTCTGTTATCACTGTGTATCAATAATTTTGCCTATTATTGAATGAAAAGGTTGTAGTCAGTCTGAGGTTTGTTGGGTCTCCCCCTGGAACAAAGCATCTGGGTCCTAAATCCAGAACCAACAATCCTGGTCCCAGACCTGCCCCACCCCCCCAACCCTCTCCCCACTCCTGGAAGCTAAGCAAGCCCTCCCTCTTGGCTGCAGGGTTTTCATCTGTGCGCAGGAGGCCAGCTTGTGGTGTCAGGCATGGTGAAGCCAGGGCAGGTGGCTGAATATCTGCTGTGCAAATGACAGATATGTGTATGAGTTGCTGGTGAAATGAAGAGACTTACAAGCCCGGGTCACAGCCTCTGAGCTAAAGCCATGCACTGCACACTTCTGTTGCCAGGGGCTGTGAGACCAACATGGGGAATGAATAGAGTAGTGTACAGGGGAAACAGACAGGCTGTGGTGCAGTGGAGCTGAGAGAGTTGCAGAATCAGGATCGGGAGCTCTGCTAGTTGCCTTGTAGTGCTCAAAATAGGTGGCAGAGTGCTGTCCACCTGGTCAGCTGGGGCAGCTTCTGGCAGCAGTCTGGTGGCCCTAGTTTGTCAGCCCCTCCTCCGGGAGGCCCAGAAGGAGCTCTTCTGCTCCCTGTGGCCCCACTCCTGGCCTGGGTCATACTGCAGGGTAGCGGGGCAGCCTTGGTGGGGATAGGCAGTCTGCAGCTTAGGCTGGCTACCTGACATGAGCCCCAGGCATTGGTGTGAGGGCTGTGTGTTTGTAGTCCTTGAAGGGGAAGACATGGCCTCTGGGGCCAAGGGACTGTGGGGCTTGCGTAGCAGGGCCAGGAGACTTCAACGCCTGCTGCAGTAATGCCTCCTGGCCCAAAGCATTCTCAGAGAGACATTGGGCCTGGAATAACAGCTTTCCAGCTCCTACACAGAGAAGTCCCAGGTCTTGACTTTGGACCCCTGAAAGTAGGGTGCCAGGTGTGCCTCCCCTTCAAGGTTTCATGTTTGTTGAGTTCAGGCCCTGCAGCATTCCTCCTGACCCCAAACTCCCTTCTGTGTTCTGTCACCTTGTTCTCAAATCCCCCCAACCCTGTTGCTGCCAAGTGTTTGCTGTTTTGTGTTAATTGTTAGGAGTGGGCAGTGTTCAACAGGCTTTCTTTATTAACACAGGAACAGTTTTGAACTGCAACATTTTAAACTGATGCAGGTCTCTTCCTCATGTCTCCATACCCTTGTGTGTGCTCCTGGGGGAGCACTGGGAAAGGAGAGGGGAAGAGGACTGGTGCCTAGGCAGCCTGGGTTGTGTGTAGTGGTGCTTGTGATGCAGGGCCAGAGGATCGCAAGGCAGGAGACCTATGGCCTGGTGTCAGGGCATGGTGACTCAAAGATGTTTCTCTCTAGATGTTTATCTCCACTTATCTGGGGAGGGCTATTGGCCACGTGGGTGAGGAGGCACTCAGCCAGGGCTTCACAGATCTGGATAGCCTGCTGCAGTGTGGGGCAAAGGCCACACACACTGGGAGGGCTTGTCCTCTCTTACATGCTTGCACCATGTGTCCTTGCAGTGCCAGGCCCAGTCCATACTTGAAGCACTTCTTCCAGTGGTCCAATTGCCACCCCTAGGACCTTATGAGCCAGGACAGGAGGGGTAGGGTGGGTCTCCAACAAGGACTGGAGGGACAATTATATTACTGATGGCAAAATTTGCGACCCTGGGGGTGCCTATACATGTTCAGAGAGGCTGCTCTGACATGCTGACCAGAGAAATCCAGGGCAGCCTAAGGGCCAAAAGGGGAGCACATAAAAAGTGGAAACAGGGAGAGATCACCAAAGACGAATATACCTCCTCTGCTCGTGCTTGTAGGGAGGCAGTTAGATGGGGCAAAGCTACCATGGAGCTGAGGATGGCA
>NW_005841870.1:2415738-2419076 GCF_000455745.1 Alligator sinensis
AGAGGAGGTTAGATAGGCATCTAGCTGGGGTCATCTGAACCCAGCACTCTTTCCTGCTTATGCAGGGGGTCGGACTCAATGACCTATTGAGGTCCCTTCCGATCCTAACATCTATGAATCTATGCTGTAATTACAACATGTCAGAACAGACTTGATTAACTGAGTCTGCTGAGGTGTGGTAATTACCACACTCCAGCAGACTTTAATGTTACTCGTATCAGCAACCCTGCATTGCAAAATGGTGGCAAGGGTGCTTTAACTAAAGCTCATTCAACAAGCTTTAGTTAAAGTGCCCCCACTGCCATTTTTCAGTGCAAGGACACTGATACATGTGATGCTCTGGGTGCTTTAATTAGACTGGCTCTTGGTCTAAAAGCATCTCCTCCTCCTCAGTGCTCCCAGAGCATGTCTATAAATGCCCTGGGAGTGTAGTCCCCACTTTCCATCACCCTGGGGAACAGGGATTTGTGCAAGAGGTAGGCATCATCCTCATCAGCTATGTGAAAGTTGATGGCCTAGAGCCCAAGATGCCTGGGGTCTGTGTGTGTGTTTACTTGTGTGTGTGTGTGTGTGTGTGTGTGTGTGTGTCTCCAGGACACACGTGTGTGCATGCACAAATGCAGGCAGGCAGACAGACAGACACACACACACACACACACACACACACACACACACACACACGGCAGGGGCAGGGCCAGCAGAGTGGGCACGTGGGGGGCATGTAGCCATGAGGGAACATGCCATGATGAGCTGCTGCTGCATCAGGTCCAGGTGGGTGCATTTGGCTCTGTTTGGGAGTCTTCAGTAGCCCAAGGAGCCTGTGGGGCATACTGGAAGGCATGCAAGAGCCCGCCCCCTACCCGCTATGCTCAGGCCACACAGGCAGGTTCCATGCCCCTCCACCCCAACAAGGGGTAATGTGTGTTTTGCTTCCTCCCGACCTAAACAGGGGCACTTAGGATAAAGCTTGAAAGTTAGAGTGCTTCTGCAATGGGCTTCTTGAATGCCTGCACTTAACCTTAGTCTTTTAGAAGTTGCAACAAAGAGGGTCACTCATATAGTTTGGTTAAGACAACACTTTTTTTCAACTGAAAACTTTTTTTTTTAAACATTGTTTCTTCAAAGTTCTTAAATATTTTATTTTCAGTTTTGACATTTGAAAAATCTATTTTGCTTTAAGATCCAATAAAAAAGATTATGTATTGATTACCCAAGTTTTCTTTTCTTTGATGGAGTATTGCTTGTTTACAGGAGTATTTTTTAAATTCAGGGCTTTTTTCTGGTGACTTCACAAATTAGATTTAGGGTTATGGTCATCTGCAGGTGAATTACATTGGCAGTTCTTTTGTAATTATTGATCTTTTGTGGATTTTGTGGTAGCAGTGTGCCTGGGACAAAGCAGAGGCAGTGATTTCTGCAGTGATGTGAACATGTGGTTCCTAGGAGCAGCTGCTTCTTTTCTCCCTCCTAGCTCCCAAGTTGTCCCTCCTTAGTTACACCACTGTTCCATGGCACCAAACCTGGGCTGGGATCCAGTTCATGCACTGTCTTGGCCATCTGAACTAGAGGGATAGGAACCAGGCCAGACTGTATTCCCTACAGAGCTGGTGGTTTGCTTAGGGCACTTTCAAATGGTGATACCCAAGGGTGTCCTTTGGCAATGACAGAGTTGAGGGCAGAGGGACTTTCATTGCTTCCTTTTGTCTGTTGAGTTGAGTGGTTTGTATATTGGGGTGAGGGGAAAGATTAGTGGGTTTGAGAAAGCAGTCACAGCCCCTTGAGTGGTTTGTATATTGGGGGAGGAGAGTGCAGGCTTGGGAGGATTTTGGGGGAGGGGGAGGAAAGTGGGAGTGGGTCTGCGATGAGGTATAGGGGGAAGAGTGTTTCTGTCTGCACAGGACCTATATGTGAGTGGAAGTTTGGAAACTTTGGAATCATGGACAGGACTGGACCGGGGGTATACTATCTTGGGCTAGAGGTGGGGAAGCATGAGTGGTTGGGGTGCAGTGGAGTTTCTGAGGTTGTTGGCGTACTTTGGGAAGCATATTTTTCTTCAGACTTTATGGACTTAACTGGAAGATTCCCTTTTTTGGGTAGTGCAGCATATAAATCTCCTGAATAAATGCATACATTTAAAGCTTCCAAGTTGCATTTTTGCCTTTTAGATACATCACAGTGAAATATTGAAACAAAATGATAAACATTAGATAAATCTAAACAAACAATTACTTAATAAGGCTTAGTGACACCCATATTTATATGGTCAGAGAGGACAGTATATAAATGAACTGAAATCAAGAACTAAAACTTGAAAACCTAGTGAGTAAAAAGCATATAGACCCCGTGGAATACATTTAATCAAACTACAGACAGTATGTCTTAGGAAAAAGTATATGCCTTTAAAAAGTTGCAGTGACATTTTAGTTTAAATATGAAAGAAATCTTTACTTGTTTGATAGATAAATCACCAAATGGTACAACAACCAAGTCTTGCCTGAGGCTAGAACTTGCTTAGCATATCTTGCCTTCACCAATAAAGATTTTCCAAAATCTTCATTGGTGAAGGAAAGATTTAAAACTTTTATTAGTGAACATTAAAAATCATAGTTCTTCTCCATGGCTTTGTACAGCTGGAAGAGATAGGACCCTGGTCATGGTAGCTATATGAACACAATTGATGTATGTGAATGAAATCTAGAATATACAGTTAATCATGTAGCCTATGTTAGGCTGTGGTATAGAGCAGGGGGTTTCAACACTGACCCCAAAAGGTTGAAAATCCCTGGTATAGAGGATTAAAAAGTTTCAATGTGTGACAGGGGGCCAGCACGGGGCCGATCTCCACGGCCCGCCCACCTGTCTCTGGGCACCCGCCTGCCTATCTTGCCCGCCACGCCTTTGATGATAATAAGTTCAATTAAGATGTTAATTAAGCGGGAGGCTGCCCATTAGTGCCCCAGTGTCAGGGGGCGCTCTCTGCTGTTCCTATCCTCCCCAATACCACAGCCCAAGCCTCGCAGATGGCATCTTGGTGTTCACATAATCACCGGCCCCACACTGGGCCCCAGAATCATCCATACAGGACCCCTCTATGATCCCCTCCTATCAGGCGGCCACTCCGCCGTCATCCGGGCTACCTAGCCCCCCCGAAGCCATGTTCCCCTCTCGGGTGTGGTGCCCCCGGGACCTTCGGCCACTTGCTGTGGCCCACCTCCAGGCCAGTCAGGACCCCAGGCCCCCGGCTCTTGGGCGTCCCTCGCGGTGAGCCCCTGGCCCTTCTGACTACCGTAGTCCTGGCCCCAGCTTGGGCCAGTCGAGGGTACTCTCCCCCTCCGGCT
>NW_005841870.1:2419365-2429212 GCF_000455745.1 Alligator sinensis
CAAAACTGCCCTGTTTATATAGGCAGCCCATGCCTCAAAATGGCTGCCCCCATCAGGCACCCAGAGGCTGCCAGCTCCAGGCCTCCAAAGTGGCAGGCACACACAGTGCACTGCCACACAATGCCATAGTAGGAAAAGGGGAGAAGTAAGACCCCATGCCTGGTAACTGCATTGGTACAGAGCTATAGGTGGCAGGACATTCTGAGACAATGGTTTTAGCATGCAGTTAGCAATTGCTGGGGAAGGGAAGAGTCAAAGGCATTAAACATCTTTGTTAGTTAATGGCATATGAGATTGGGGGGAGGGTAGTTTATCCTCTGAGTGTTGCTTCTTATGGGTAGTCTCAGGCAGCTGTCTTCATAATGATGGTGGCCCCTGATGTGCTCAACGTATATGTCTCTTGACCATTGTAGCCCTTCTCCCTTGGGGTATCAGCCTGTATTTGGTCAGCGTTTGCTTCCAGACTTTGTCAAAAGCCTGCTAGTGGTTCTCAAATGGAATGGTCATGTCAATCATTGGGACTTTTTGTTGTCTATACTTGATCTTAGAGGGACAAGGGATACAACACAATGGTGCAGGTGCTCATCATTGGAGCACTTAGAGCATTGGGACCCAAGCAACAAGAGCGTCTTGCAAGCCACTGCTACTTGAAACTGATGAGGTGCTTCCATGATATCCAGTTCCACCTGATGGTCAAGATACTTCTGTGTTGAGCACATTACAGGCCTTTGCAAATACAAAGACAGTTGCCCAAGATTTCCGGCCAGAAGCAAGACTGAAGGGACAGACTGAATCCTATCCCTCTTGCACCATTAAGTGACAAAAACTTTTAATGCTTTTGACTTTTCCTGACCCCATAATTCTACACCGCATGCTAAAACTGTTGTCTCAGAATGTCTTGCCACCTTACGGCTCTCTACCAATGCGGTTACTATGAGCAGGGTCTTCCCTTTTTTCCTATTGCACCATGGCATTCAAATGTCTTAACTCCATATGCCCTGGGCTAACATAGACTGCATGACTGACTAACTCATGCTTTAGATTGCTTTCACATACACAAAATATGTACCTTTGTAACTACCATGCACAGGATCCTATATTTTCTTCCAACTGTACAAAGCCATGTAAAGAACTATGATTTTTAACAGATCCTAATAAATTTCTAAATCTGATCTTCTCTTTCCTTCACCAATAAAGATTTTCAAGTATTTCATTGTTTCTAATTTATATAGGCTTGAAGGAACCTGTTTTTTTTAATCTTTCATTATTTATGATGCTTGTTTCAGGGTTTTTTTTTTAAGTGTTCAATGAGTCAAACTGATGTTTTAGGAACTTTAAAAATGCTCAAATGCTAACTTTTGGTGTTTTAAAATTTCATAGTAAAAGTTACGGTAGTGTAAGAGTGATGTTGTAGCTGTGATGGTTGAAGAAATGATGTGAGAGGCAGCAATTTCTTAGGGTGATATTTTTTTAGGACCAACTATGTAATTAGACAAGATTTTGAAAGCAAGACTTTTTTTGTGAGATCTGATGAAGAATAGTGCCTTGCATTTGAAAACTTATCTAACTTTCCCAACTATATAGTTGGTTCCATAGAAGATATCACCCTAAGAAATCCTTGCCACTCACTGTAAAAGCTGACAGTTATAGGAAATACAAGAATAAATGCAATGATATTGTACATAATTTTCATGTTAACTCCCTTATGTTAATGGCAACAAGAAGGTGTGCTTAAATGTATCCAGTGTAATCACTCAATACTTCTCTGGTGCCTTTTTACCCTTGTGAGTTTAGAAATTTTTTCTCATCAGTTTTTCGATTGAGGGGAGAAAATTCAACAGTGATTGACACTTGATGGATTTAAATCTATTTGAATTCTCTCTATACAAGATGTATAATTATTGAAGAACAATGCATGGTTATTCTGATTTTACCTGAAAATCTAAGAAAAAGACTGGCATTTCTATTGTTTTATTAGGTCATGATGGTGCAATTAATTCTGTTGGCTGGAGTCACAACAAAAAGTGGTTAGTTTCTGCATGTGAAGATAGAACAGTGAGGATCTGGTCAGTCTGCAATACAGAACCTGCCCTGCTTCTGGTAATGAAATCTCCAGTATGTTAAATACATTGTGGTGCATTTTATCTTTATCTAAGACTTCCAGTTTAGTAACTCAGTAAGGTAAGTGTAAGGAGTGTAGGAGTTGTAAGGTCAGGTTTTTTTTGTTTTTAGACTTGCTAAGAGTTGCATCTCCAACTGATGAATGTGGGGAACTATGGGTACTCAACATCTTGTCAGTCACATCTTATCTCTTTTAAGTTAGGCATCCAAAACAGAGGCATGTGGGACTAATGAATGCTTCTAAAGGTTTTGCCTTTATTACCTATGATAATTAGTGCTTTATTTTTTCATTGACTAAAGCCAGTTTGACTTCATCCTGTTCCTCTTCCAATTCAACAACTAAAAGTTTAATACGAGAAGCCAGATAATATTAGGCTTAATTAAATACAGATGTTAATAACCTTAGTGCCAAAGAACTTTAAATAACAAAAAATAGGCCTTGAGATGAATAGATATTGAGTATACAAAGGTCCTGGCTTTACTCCAAAGGTTAACTTTTTAGCTTATGGTCAAGGTGGTAGTTCCATAGGGGAAACTATAACGTAATACTAGAAATTTCATGGAGAAAAATTTTAAGTGTCCTAGAATCCATTTCTCTTTACTTTGAATTTCAGGGCAGGGAGATGTTCCAGAAATCTGTACGCTTTGCACAGTTTTATTATATAGATAAGTTTATATTGCTGGGTTGCGGAGCTGAATTTCATCTCGTAAACTGCTACCTTGACATAAGCAAGGATGACCTAAAACGGTGGGTAAAAATTTCCTTTAATGGAACACTGAAAGTTAGTTGTATTACTAGGCAATTTGTGGAATAGTTTAACAAGCTTAATGGACAGAAATGGACTATTATTTGAACAAATAGTAGTTGTTTATTTTATATTTATTTTTGTTTTGGCGTCTCAGCATGAATTATGTCTACAGGTTTTTGATGGTGCATTCTTGATTCGCTTCTAAGGCTAATGCTGCTATTACTGTTAGTAGCCTCCTTACTTTCACTCTGTCTCTGCTAAAATATGTATTAATCCTATAATTGCTTTTCAGTACTATTGAATGCCTTTCTTTATGGTCTGCTTCAGTATTTTTCTGAATGTCAGAGGGTCCAAAATGCTGTAGCCAGATTACTTGCTTGCTCTGGCAAATGGAACTGTATCACTTCTGTTTCTTTCACTGGCTTTCTGTTGTCAAATACGATTCAATACTGTTTTTAAGTTTTGAAACTTCTTTATGGATTTCCTCTATTCTGTGATAGGTCTCTTACATTACACTCACCTACTAGTCTCACATTTACCTTGCTTCTCTAACTATAAGCCTCCTCTCACCCATTTCCCAGTAAACCTTGACTTTTGTGTCATTCTTTCCTGTTACATTTCTGAGTTCCCATTTATATGGGAATGTGCCTGTCCCTCCAAGCCACTGAGTTGCTTCTTTTTTCAAATCTTTCTGTAAAACATTCTTCTCTCAGCTCAGAGTTGGAACTAAACATCCTTCTGGCTTCCCTTTGCTACATAGTTCTGTTCTTTATTTGCTGTTGTTAGTGTACAGCAATTATTTTGGATATCTTTCTAGTTTTAAAATTTCAGTTTTCAATGTCATCTTTGTGCTTCAAATACTTCCTATGGATTTTTTTTCCTAAAGTTTCAAAATATATTGATATGATAAATTTAAGGAGAGGAAGAAATGGAAAAAATAATGAGCAGAATTGTAAGGGTATCTTGCTATTACTACAGTATTAATAATGCTATTAAATGATGTATGTAAACATTTTAGGGTCAGATCCTCAACTATGGACAATTGTGCTTTTTGGAAAAAAACAGATTAAGCATATGATTAAGTCCATCTGATCATTTCAATGAGAATTAAGTGCATATTGAAGCCTTTAACTGAATAGGTATGTTTCCAGAATGTGCAGGATGAACAAAGCATGTTTCATAGATTCATAGATTGTAAGGGGCTGGAAGGGACTTGTAGACCATCAGGTCCAGCCCCCCATGCTCTATTCAGGAAGACAACTGGGGTTAGGTGACCCCAGTGAGGTGACTGTCTAGTCTTCTCTTGAAAAACCTCCAGGGTAGGAGACTGCACCACCTCTGGAGGGAGTTTATTCCACAGTCTGGACTGTTTATTCTACAGTAAGGACACATTCAGGTCCTTAAACTAAAGGCAACAGTACCAAGTTAAAAAAAACCCCAAACAACCCCTCCCCCTGCCAAAAAAAGAAAAGAAAATGCCAATCAGATTTAAAACATTTTTAAAAAATAGAAGTTCCTTTAGATACCTGTTTTTTTATGATTATGATTTTAAAGTCAGCAGGACCATAACACACACCTAGTTTATCTTTGAACTATACGTTGTTCAACATGGGGAATTAATTTTCTAGGCATAGATATCTGTTTAGTTTTATAATTCTTTGTTGTGATTCCTTACTTCCCATTGTTTTTTGCTGTGGCCAGAATGATAATCTCTTTAATCTCTCCCATTTTCTGGAGGTTGCTATGATTCTTTTGTATATAGTTAGACTAACAGTAAGCCACTCCCTTTAGAAGGAATATAATACACATCTCTTGTAAATGCTGTAATTTAACACATTTTTATAGCTGGTTTGTATGGTACCTTAATTTAATGTGTGGCTGGGGATGATAATCAGCTGATTGTAGGTCCTGGGGCCTGCACTGTACTGGGCTCTGGAACAGTGCTGGGACCAATAATCAAAGCTGTGGTGCAGGAACTAAAGGGATTCCCCTGTTGGACACTTTGAACCCTGCCCCCAAATAGCTCCGGCTGGCTGCAGGGCACAGGAGATCAGAAACTCCCAGTGGGAGCCATCTCCCATGCCTGGCATCCTAGCCAGAGCTACCAGGGGCAGGGTTTTGACAATCAGCTGGTTGTTGGCCCCCACCCAGACAGTCCCAGATCTCAAAATCGTGACTGTTTGGACTGGGGCTGATAATCAGTTATCTGTCCTGACGACCCAGAATGAGCTGGACCCAGGTCTGTCTCACACTGGGGTTAATAATCAGCTGACAGTCAGTCCCTGGACATCCTTGGGTCTTGAACTGACTTGGGAGTGTCTGGCCAGGGCTGACAGTCAGTTGATTGTCATCCCTATGTGCAAAGCTTTGGCACCTTGCCAGTGCAGGAAAAGCACAAGATTATTATCCAGCAATGGTAAAACTTCCTCATCTCAACATACATTACTGCTTACAAGAGCAGAAAAAATTCAATAATCAGTAACCTCAAAGAGAGTAGAGAAAGCTGTTGGGAGAAAGAACAGTCCTCACATAAAGCACAGATCTATAATTTAGGAGATGTGGAATCTATTACTAGAATTTCAACAAGTATCTTGTGTGAAATTTATAAAGAATATTCTCTCTGCCTTTGTTTCCCCTTTTATAAAATGAAACTCATATTTAATCACTTCACAGTGATACTGTGACAATTTATTAATGTGCTTTCAGCCCTTTGAGACCCTAACATGGAAAGCTCAATAGAATAGAAACATGCTAATGTTGTTGTTGTTGTTTGCTCTGTTACTGTCTTTACCTCTAAAATATAGAGATAATTTATTATTTACCAGACTGTACTACCACGCTCTTCTAATTAAAGGATTAAAGCATTCCTTTTGGTTCAATCGAGTCTTGTTGAATCTGTTCCATTTAAGCATTTTTCCAAACTTGACTCAGAGCAAAGAGTAAAAGAACTATGAGAAACAAAAGAAATTACACAGTGGTTCATAAAATTAAGAAATGCTGGGAAATGGCCTGGAGGAAAGCCACAAGAAAATGTCAAACCAAATTAGCCTTTTTAAAAAACCTTTGGTATAACTGGATCTCAGAATAACTTGTGGGTTTTTTGTAATAACTTCAGTTGCATGCTTGGTCTTTTGGCATTAAAATAATATCCAGAGAACCAAATGGGGTAGGTTTGGGAGTTTGCTGGCTTGTAAGTGATACAGAGAATATGTTTACATGTGATAGCATGAAACTGTGACAGCATGAAGCTCAGTTGATTTACCCAACACCTTGTGTTGATTCTGCAGTCCATAATGAGTTCCATTTTACTGTCTGCTCTGCTAGCAGTACTTCAGTCACCTCATGTAAAGTGGGGGTGCTTGTAGGCCAGATCTAGCCCCTGGCACTGTGGCATCCAGCCTACAGGCCCTCCCGATGCCTCCACGGGAGCCCTATGGGCCATGTGCACTAGATTGGGCATGTGATGCTTAATCCTGGCCCATGGGGCTGGGTGGAGGTAGCGCTAGGCCCTGGGGCCCAATTCCTTTACACAGGATTGGGCAGGGGCAGCACAGAGCCCCTGGAACCTGATCCTAGCATTTGGGGTCAGGCAGGGGTGGTGCAGGGCCCTGAGGCCCAATCCTGGCATGTGGGGTCCAATCTGACCTGTGGACCTGCCCTGCGCCCCTCATTTGGCCCCCAGGGCCAAAAGGCTGTGTGCCACTAGTTTAAAGCTATCCATCTCATGTATGTCTATGACCCCTGGCACATGCTCATTTAATGGTATGATGGAATCTGATCCCAACAGTCACACCTTCTGCCATGCCACATGTGCATGGCAGTAAAAGCAATTTTGGAATTGGGGATCAGATCCAAATCACACTGGTGCTACTTGCCAGTGCAGGGAGAGCCCGGGATAATAATTGGCAGAGCACTGTAACTTCTGCCCAAAGCAACAAATGACCTATGGGTAGCATCTTGATGAGGCTTGTGTTGTGGAAACAAAACTGTATTTAGAGAACAGCTTGCAATATGGAAGTAACAGTCTTGCTGCTAGCCTTTGCAAAGGTCTGGAACTTAACCTTATATGACATAAAGGCTTCTTCTAGGACAAGTGGCATTGCAGGAGACAACCTGCTGTGCCAGCAAGTTCCTAATGCCAGACTTCCTGGACATTGTGGCTGCTAACAAACATAGGGAACACCCCCCCCCGCCCCCCCCGGCCGCTCCTTCCCCTTACACTTTCCTGGAAGAGGAAACGCATTAATCTGACCTGGCAATTAGGTGCTTCAGTGGGGCTTTTGGCTCTTTTGTCTAAATTGATTCAGTCAGCTATTAGATAAAAGGGCCAAAAAGCCACGCTGAAGCGCCCGATCTATATAGATATTGGGCGAGCTGGGTCAAATTAACACAGTACATCTTCTGGGCATGCACTGTGCTTAGTGCGGGGGCGCACTGAACTTAAAGTGCTGTTTAGTTTGGTTGGGGTTTATTTTTTCATCTGTAAGCAGCCTGTGTTTCCAGAAGGTTTTACTCTGTCATAAAGTTATACCATGACTCTGGAAAAATCTTTTTGCCTACATTCTGCCTTCCAAATACAGAGTACGTGTTTATTTGTGGGCATGTTGTATGCAAGAAAATACAGTATGATTTTGCAGTTATAGTGAATTCTTTGTTTTGCTGAAAGTAAGATGGTTCACGCTTCTCCTCTTTCAAGTTTCTTAATTTTTCATATTTTACCTGACTCAAAAAAATAAAAACAAAACACCCTCCCCCCCCCCGGTAATAAGATTGCCATTTTCAGATTAGTTTTCCTAGCACATACCACAAAATATTTGTTGTTCTCAAACCTTGTTATGTTTATAATGATGATGGTTTGCAGCCTTTCCCCTAGGCTTCCATGTTGTGTGGAGCCATTTTCCCTTTTAACATTAATTTAAACCAGTTATGTTTTTGTTCTAAATTTTTTATAAGTCTTTGCTTTTGAGCATGCTGGTAAATCTTTAGTTCTGTTATCAAAGTATTATGCATTTTTTCTGGATCACTTGAAAAATGCTTTTGTATTAAAAGAGAAAAGTTGTTTAGGCTGTTAGCAGTGATGTGAAGATTAGAAATACGCATTAGTGAAAGAAGGAATGGAAGACTAGATTATACCAAAATAAATTTGTCATTTGGGTTTTGGATTTCTGATATATTCGAGTGTCAGGTGAGATTCTGTATTGTGCCTCGAAGTGGGACAGGATATGGTGCTGCCTGGCATAGGGGATGTCATTAAAATGACTTGAAGCTAATTCTGGATTGTTTCAGGGGATGGAAAAGATTCTGGCATAATATTGATGGGTCCCCAGGACTGCCTAAAAATTATGGCAGCCTGCCAGATTGAAGTATAGTACACTGGAGTTTTTACTTAATACTTTTCTGCCATCCTCAGCTACCAGTTCTGCTACAAACCTTACATCAGATCTTTCAGCAGGGTCTTCGAAAGGCAGCATTTTCTCATAGTGCCTTCACCAAGGGAGTCCTCCATTCATTTCAGTCAGGACATCTAGGGCCTCTTTATGTCACTTGGACCATTTTAGCAAATGTTTAATTAAGAGCTAACTCAGTTGTGAGGTTCTTAGTTTTGTTTTATTTATTTTTTTACTTTTTTCTTTGCTCATTTCAGAAGGGCAAACAGAAATATCTTTTTTTTTCTTATACACAATTCTTGCTTTGATTATGTGGTCAATTATATTTAAAATTAAAACATAACACTCTTGCAAATAGCTTTTGTTAGAATACTCTCTACTGTAAGTATTCTGTATGGGCGCATCTACATGTCGCCCTATGGCGATGTAGCGATACTTTATATGGCTTCATGGTGAGCTATGGTGATGTAACAATCACGTGCATGTACATGTAATAGATTCATAGCTGTAGGGTCGGAAGGAACCTTGTAGATCTTCTAGTCCAACCCCCTGCCCTGGGCAGGAGAGAAAACTGGGCTCAAATGACCCCAGCCAGGTAAATGTCGAACCTCCTCTTAAAGACCCCCAGGGTAGAAGCCATCACCACTTCCCTTGGAAGTTGGTTCCAGATCCTAGCCGCCCTGACTGTGAAGTAGTGCCTTCGGATGTCTAGTCTAAACCTACTCTCTAACAATTTGTGGCTGTTATTCCTTGTTACCCCGGGGGGCGCTAGGGGGAACCGGTCTCTCCCAAACCCTGCTGGTCCCCCCAATGAGTTTATAGACAGCCACCAGATGCCCCCTCAGCCTTCTCTTGCGAAGGCTGAACAGGTTAAGGTCCCATAGCTTCTCCTCATAGGGCCTGCCCTGCTGTCCCTGGATCATGTGAGTGGCCTTCCTCTGGACCCTCTTGATGCTGTCCACATCCCTCCTGAAGTGCGGCGCCCAGAACTGGCCACAGTACTCCAACTGTGGCCTGACCAGTGTCACATAGAGGGGGATGATCATCTCCTTGGACCTGCTCATGATGCATCTGTGTATACATGACAAGGTGCAGTTAGCTTTACTCACCATGTCCTCACATTGGTGGCCCATGTTCATTTTAGAATTGATAATGACTCCAAGATCTCTTTCTGACACCGTGCTTTTGAGAAGGGAGTTACCCAGCCTATAAGTATGCTGCTTGTTCATGCTGCATTTTAGGTATGCTGCTGGTTCTTTCTGCCCAAGTGCCATTGTCATAGCGGTACACTCCCCAGGTGCAGTGCACTGCTATGGTGTCGTAGTGGTGAAATTTACCCATGTGCCGTGCGCATGGCGCAGTAACCACCTGTACTGCACCATGCTTTAGTACTTCCAAAAGGATGGTGCAGTACAGGTGGTTACTGCTAAGGAAGTACTAAAGCACAGTGCCTTAGCAACGTAGTTGTACAGTGATGTGTAGATGTGCCATATGTATGGAAATGCTAAGTGCCCGCGCGGTGCGTGTGGGGCCGGTGGCGCTGGCCGTCCGGTCCCCGCCGCCGCCGGGTGCGGCTGGGGTGCCTCGCAG
>NW_005841870.1:2429497-2454255 GCF_000455745.1 Alligator sinensis
GCCGGGGCCTTCGGGTCCCGGGCGCCTGGCGCCTGTCCCGCCTCTGCCCTCCGCCTCTGCCCGTCCGGCGACCGGGGCTGTGCGCGCCCCCCCGCCGCCTCTGCTGCCTTTCCCTCTGCCGGGCCCCTCTGCCGCCGGTCCCCCCTCCGGCCGCGCGCCCCGGGCCTCCGCGCCGAGGGCGCCGTCTGCGGCCGCTCCTCCCTCTCAGGGCCGTTCTCCCCCCCCCTCGCTCCTTTCGTCCGGGCCTCCTCCGGGGCCGCTTTTCGCTCGCCCGCGGCCGCGGCGGGCAGGGCTGACGCGCGCGCGGCGCGCGGCGCGCCGAGAGGCCGGGCCGGTCGCCCGTCCCTCTCGGCCGCCCCGCCGCCCGGCAGCCCTCCCCCGCGCCCGGGCCCTCCCATCCGACTGCGACCTCAGATCAGACGTGGCGACCCGCTGAATTTAAGCATATTAGTCAGCGGAGGAAAAGAAACTAACCAGGATTCCCTCAGTAACGGCGAGTGAACAGGGAAGAGCCCAGCGCCGAATCCCCGTCCCGCGGTGGGGCGCGGGAAATGTGGCGTACAGAAGACCCACTCCCCGGTGCCGCTCTCGGGGGGCCCAAGTCCTTCTGATCGAGGCACAGCCCGTGGACGGTGTGAGGCCGGTAGCGGCCCCCGGCGCGCCGGGACCGGGTCTTCTCTGAGTCGGGTTGCTTGGGAATGCAGCCCAAAGCGGGTGGTAAACTCCATCTAAGGCTAAATACCGGCACGAGACCAATAGTAAACAAGTACCGTAAGGGCAAGTTGAAAATTACTTTGAAGAGAGAGTTCAAGAGGGCGTGAAACCGTTAAGAGGTAAACGGGTGGGGTCCGTGCAGTCTGCCCAGAGGATTCAACCCAGCGGGCTCGGTCGGCCGGCCTGGGACGATGGATCCCCGTCGCCTCCCCTCCCTCCGCGGGGGGCGGGGCGGTTGGGGACCGCCGCCCGGACAGCCCTGGCCCCCGTCGGGCGCATTTCCACCGTGGCCGTGCCCCGCGACCGGCTCTGGGTCAGCTGGGAAGGCCTGGCAGGCAGGTGGCTCGCCGCTTTGCGGCGGCGAGTGCTACAGCCCCCAGGCAGCAGCTCTCGCCACATCCCAGGGTCGAGGGAGATGACCGCCGCCGCGCCTTCCCCCGCGGCCCCCCGTCCCCCCCTCCTCGCGGGGGGGGCGGTGCCGGGGCCCGCCGGGGATGGACCCCCTCGCTCCTGGTGCGACTGTCAACCGGGGCGGACTGTCCTCAGTGCGCCCCGACCGTGTCACGCCGCTGGGCGGGGAGGGCCACGCCAGGCGCCCGGGTTCTGCGGCGATGTTGGCCACCCACCTGACCCGTCTTGAAACACGGACCAAGGAGTCTAACACGTGCGCGAGTCAGAGGCTCAAACGAAAGCCCATGGCGCAATGAAGGTGAGGGCCGGCGCACGCCGGCTGAGGTGGGATCCCGAGGTCACCGTTTGCGGAGGGCGCACCACCGGCCCGTCTCCTCCACCCCGTCGCGGGCGAGACGCACACGCATGCATACACGCAGTGATAAAATACGCAGTTACATAATGAGTTACATTTTTAGCCCCAACCAATTTTTTTGAGCTATGTGAATAATCTGAATACAAACGAGGTGCTTTGTAATGTAAAAACGTCAAGGCTTGGTAATAAGGTACTCTAGTTATTCTGCCAAGATTCAAGCAAAATACTGCTCACTATATATATGCATGTGCATGGGTGTGTGTGTATGTATATGTGTATATGTATATGTATGTGTGTGTGTATATATATATCTATATCTATATCTATCTATTTGTGTGTATATGTATATATGTGTATGTATATAAGGTCACACACATATGTGCGCGCGTGTGTGTGTGTATGTAAGGTCACACACATATACACCTTTCTGACCTGGTATGGTCTGAGTTCTTTGTAACAGTAGAATTAGTTTTATAATTCTTCACTAATTGTGAAAATACACAGTTACTAATTAGTGTAAACAGTTGAGGCAGCAAAGACTGGATATTCATTTTTTTCTTTGAAATGCTACTGCTTTGGACGGGTGGCATGGGCACTAAGGTGCATGGTTGGCACCCCAGAGGTTGTAAGTTTGAGGCCATAATAGAAGCACTCAAGGTATAGCCCTGTCAGATTCCAGCTAATCTGTGAATTCTGCTAAATACCTCGTCACAAGGACATGAAAAAGGAAAGGAATGCTTTGGACTTAATTAATATAATAACATAATATTTTTGCTTAAAAAATGTTAGCGTCAGTTCATCTTGATAGAAAGGAAGCAGTAATTCTTGCTGTAATTATGAAGAGCATATATTGTTATATTATTTGGCCAATGTACACCAATTGGGAATAAAGCTGTATAATACTTACATCAAGATTATTTTATTTTTGGAAATACCTACATGATGAGCACATTGTAGCAACTACAGAGTTACTACAGATGCTAGTTATATTCCTTAGATCAGCACTGGTGCAGGAAAAAGGCTGTCCCATTCCCAATACATGCATTCTTTATGTACTCTTATATTTACAGACATTTTGAAGTGCCCTCTTGAATTCTATATGTTGCTCAGATGTAGCCTCATCAAAAGCTTCACTGCGTTTAGGTTTAAATTAACTTCACTGTGTTTAGGATGGGGCCCATGGTACTTATGGTGATGCATTACAAAGTGCAAAAAGATCTCTTAGCTTGTGTAAAAGTTTTCTTGTTTGCTTCCCTCCTTTAATCATCTTTACCACCATTAAGTCAATACATTGTCTGCAAAAAACCAAACAAACAAAACTTTACATATATATATTAGCAGGCAGGTTGCCATTTATAGGAAGAAATGATACCTCACTTTAATTTTCCACCACCTGTTGTTCATCATCTGGAACAAATATTCAAGGAATATCTTCCTACTCAAAGGGCCAGGTCCTAAAAATAAAAGATAAAGTTAGTTTTTCTTGCAATTCTAGAATTCTGTGGATTTCTTCCTAACTTTAAACTTACAATTTTTAATTAAATGTATAAAATCAAAGCTTTTTATTAGTATGTCTGAAACTGATTTACAAAGGAGGTCAGTAGCATGGAGATGGGGAAACAGAAACACACAGGTGAATTACTAATGTAGATGGAGAATCTTGTTTTTGCTATCTAGTAACATTTACTTCATATGTCCTGCAGATACAAACAGAAGAGTGTTTGCAATCTAGTACAGAAATTCCCCATGGCTTCTACAGTAGAGATTACCAGTCTTTCAGCAGTAAATGACTTCTACTCTTGTATCCTTGGCCTAATTATTAGTTTTGTGTTGTATTTTAGACTGAATGGCTAGGGACAGAAATTACACATAAATCGGTATAAGTGATTGGAAAAGTGTTCAAACTGTAACACAACAGCAGTTCAGGGCACATAAACTACTTTCAAAATGATTGAAACCAGTTTAAGATAAACCTGGATGCATGTAGTATCAGACTAAACTGATTCAGGTTAGATCTGTTTATTGAACTTCTATTCCAGCTCCTCTCCAGATTCAAGTTAACTCACAGCCCCCCAGCATCCCAAGATGGTTTGCACCTCCTGTGCAACACCCCCCCCCCCCAGGGGGGTGGGCTAGCCTTGGCCTAAGCTGTCTGCTCCAACTGAGCAGGGAGGCATGCTCTAGCACCCCCTAGCCCTGGCTTCTGGCCTGGGTCACTGCAGGCATGTGGCTGCATTTCTGGAATCAAAAGTGAATGTCTGTTCACTTGCTTATCAGTTTAATCTACACAGCTTAGACTAACCTGCGAAGATTGAATCAATTCAGCCTCAGGCTTTTTGATTGTCTGTAGTTAACCAACAGCACTGGCATTTTTTAGTTAATGTAGTTGATTCTATAACTAGTATCTTCTTACATCTGTAGTACTACTATAGTTTGTCATGGAAATTGGACTTCAGCATATAAAACTAATATATTTTGACTGTAAACTCTGAGGCAGGGACTGTCCACTAACATTATGTTTTTATGTAGTATCTAGCATAACAAAGCCCTAATTCATAATAGACTTCAAAACAAATGATAAATAATACTTGGCTTGGAAAGTTAACTAAATATTTTTGAAAGAGTTGTGAACTAAATTTAGATGTAGACTGAAGAATATTTGAGTTATAATCTGATTTCTGACAATGACTTCAGTTCTCCCATTTGTAAAATAGCAAGAATAGTACTTTAGTACCTCACTAGTATATTGTAAGCTTAAATCTGATAATGCTTTTAAAACAGTACTTGGGAGGGTCCCCAAAATGTATAAACATTGTCATTTTCAGTATGTTTATTAGATGGTGGAATAATATGTAGCTTGCATTGACATTCATTTTTGATTAAGCATTAATGTATAGTGAAATCACAGTTGAATTACAAAATTATTCAGCTGTGGTATTATGATACATGTGATATTATGATTAAAAATCAGTTATTTTTCAGGCTACTAGTTTACTTGGGCTATCTGCTAGTAAGAATTTTGATGTGAAATAATTAAAGGTTTTTTTTTTAATTTACTTGTATATAGCTTACTTTTGAATAATTTAAGAGCTGCTCTTAGAAATTCTTCATGCATTTAGGAATCGGGCAGTTCATTATATAATGTTAATGAATATATCACTAGATACTTTTGCTTTTTACCCATTTGATCTATTTGTGTAAGTTCAACTTTAACTTGCAGAGGTTACAGATATTGTACTTGCTGCTGGAAGCAACCGAGCATTAGAAGTTTTTGACCTCAATGCAGGCTGCAGTGCAGCAGTGATACCGGATGTTCAATCTAGATCAGTCCACCAGATTTGCCAAAATAAGGTAAGTTTTTTTTTCTTTTATTATTACTGTGAATAATGATTGGGACTTTATCAGCAAAGCGTTATAGACTGAAAATGTAATTAACACCAGTCAGCATAGTTTCAGGGAAAGTACATCTTTTTAGCTTTTTGACAAGATATGGGTCTGCTTGACTGTGTAGACAAGGAGTTATTTTTCCTCCAGAGGAATGACTGAAATAATTAATTTCCAGTTTGCCTTTGAAGCAGTACGGTTTTGTGTTTCCCCGTTTTCAGTGAAGCTCGTGGCATTGCAGGCTTGGCTACTATGTTATAGCAACCCCTTCAAATGTTTTTGACATTGAAATAATTTTTATAGCTTTCCGTTATCTCTCTTCTTGAATGTGATTTTTTGGTTTATTTCTGGAGCATTTTATTCAATGATGCTTCCTAATGTAAAGAACTCTCCCTAGCTATTACTTTTTATATAGCTATATAGTTTTAAAACATTTTAAATTGGATTCTATATAATATATTTAAAGTGTTTTGTGCAAGACCTTGATTAGATTTATTTTGATAAGAGGAAGCAGGCTTCACTTAGTAGTACTTTTGCTTAGGGAAATGAAAGGCAGACCTGAAGCTCCCATCATTTTCTGGGTTATTTTACTGCCCATAAAATCTATGCTGCCTGGAACCAAAGATGTCACTGTGTTGTCATGAGAGATACTTCCTACCTCCAGGGAGATGTATGCTAATTTTCTGCTGGCAGCAGAATGAGACTGACTCAGATTCCCAGTTCTGAATGTATGGCTGCATCCATACAAGCTTGGGTGTTTGGATCCGCAGGGACAACTAGTGGCAGCACACCTTATACTGCTGCTAATTGTCCCCAGGGAATGCCTGTGCCATGTGCCCTCTGGGGTGCAGCAGGTAAGCACAGGCTGGGGTAGGGGAGGCTGAGGCCAGCACTGGCTGGCCTCAGTAGCCTTATGTGGGACCCTGGAGGCCTCCTGGGGCTGCAGTTTCTGAAATCCTTCTGCTCGTAGTTTGGCCAGCAGGGCTGTGTGAAACAGCACCATTTCATTCTGACTTCCATTTCGCCGTTTTGAAGGGACAGTATTTCATTTCGTCGTTTTGTTTCAGAGCACTGTTCTGTTCAGTTTAGTTGAGACTGTTTCTCTGTTTCGACGCGTTTCGACATTTCACCCCTAGGCTATAATGGGGAATCATGAAAATGCCTAAACCTTTGTTATTTTTTGCCTGATTTAGATAACAATTGCAGGGATGGTAGCTCCTTCTGAGAGCATGAAGACTGCCACGTGTGTGGCTCTGGCTGACCAGGCTCCAATTTTGAGTGGCACACACTGCTCCTGCATGCACCGCTCCTCTTTTATTTTTTTGTGTAGGTTTCTTTGACCCTTGGATATTCAGCAGTCAATCCCCCCACACTTCTCCCTTGCAGCTCAGTGAACAGCTGAACATGCAGTATATGGCTTCACATACTGCATGGCTGCACTCGCAGTCTGGAAGCAGCCTGTGTGTACTATTCTGCTGTTGTGAATGAAGCCTGTTAAATAAAAAAATATGAACTAAAACTAATAGCAAATTATTACTTTTACAAAGAATATTATTCAAGCTCTTTGCTATTTTGAAATGTTCATATACCAAACCATGACTAAATAATATGTACAAAAGCGATTAGCTATCTGTGACTCTTGAACCAGAAACCAGCTCCAGAAACTCCAATAAAGCTAGAAGAAAATTGTTATCCATGAGACTTAGTAGGCTAATGGGACCCGTCACTAGAGAGATATTATCATGTGCAATAAATCAGTTTATTACATACATAACCTCAATGTTCTGTACATACTACTGGCTCCCTGTATTATTTGGAATTCAGTTAAATTTCTGGTCCTCATGTTTGATAGGGTAATTTCAAGGATGATGCTTTGGGAATGCAGTTCCATAGCAAGTAGTCCATGAAAGTGGGACCTCATTGCTGCCAGAAATCTGGATGTGCTTGGAACTTGGATATAACATATGATCCATCTTTTGTTGAAAACAATTATCTATTGTTGTAGAACGAAAGAGGGATCTCTCAGTGTTATTTCTTGTGATCTTGTAACTTTCTGCTTAACAGCAGAAATGTAAAAACAAAATGTGAAACAAACCTCAAAAACTGTTCACTTCGCAATTAGTAATAACGGTGAACTAAACTACAGAGGGAGAGCATGATGCCTGTTAGGGCCTCTGATAGGTCAGACCCAGCCAGGCTGAGCTTATGAGCAACTGCAAATGACCTTGATCTCTGGCTAATATGACTGCCTCAGTTCTCTGGATTGGCTTCTGTAACTACCACTCAGATGTTTTAAGCACACCTGCAGCCTCAGGCTATAGAAATGCCTTGACAGAAGCCTCAGTTTGCTCTGGCAAACCTCACGTTCACTGCTCTCTCTGGTTCTCCTGGCTCCTGACTTGGCTTTAGCTTTAGCTGACCCTGACCTTGGATATTCTCTGGAACTTGGTACCAGCTTTCTGATTCTCCTGGCTCCTGACTTGGCTTTGGCTTTCTCTGATCCTGCTCTTGGGTCTTTCCTGGAACTCAGCACCCAGCTCTCTGATTCACCTGGCTTCTGATCTCAGGTTGCACCCTAGACTACGTTTGAGGGTCTACAGTGTTGAGTGGACTTTCCAGACCTTCAAACAAGAGCACCCCCTGGTATCTAGCTATGCCTCAGAGTTTAGATGGCTGATCACTGACACTGTGTGGAATGAGGCAGCTCAACACTTCCACTTCTGCTGGGAGCTCTAGGGCCACGTTAAGGACAAGTCAGCTTGGGTGGAGATCCTAGCTTCCTTGCATGGCCTTATTGACCTCAGCCTCCATATTGATGCTTATCTGTATGAGTGACAACAGGAATATGAGGCTGCATCACAGTCACATGGGCAGGCTAGGACCCATGAAGAGCTTACACTGCCATGCAGATCTACATGATGATGAAGAGATTTCCCCCAGAGGAGAAGGCTTACTGTCATTCTCAGGACCTCTGCCTACACTGTGGGGAGTCAATGCATTTTGCTCAGACCTGCCCAAGGAAGGAGACTTCCCAACCCCGTGTCATTGGACGAGAGTGGCCCTGACCTACTGTGTAGCCTTCCCCTCCCGTCCACATTAGGCTCTTGAGCTCCATCAAGATCCAAGACTCACCCTTGCTAGTCACCCTTTGCCTACAGAACTGGTCTGGGGTGGATGTCTTTGTCCCAGCCTTGTTAGATACCAGAGCCCTTTTTAACGTCACTGACTTGACCTTTTGTGGAGCAACATCATATACTGGTCAGGTCAAAAAAAGATGCACAAAGCCATGGATGGATTCCCTGTCACCTCAGGCCCCATTACCAGTGAGACAGCTCTACCAGGGCTATCAATAGAGGATCACTGGGAATCTTTTTGTTTTGACCTTATCCATGCCCCTCATTTTTTCAGTTGTCTAGGAATTCCTTGGTTATCTCTCCATGATACAGACATCTTATAGGGCTTAAGGAAGCTGTTTTGTCCCTATTCCTAGAGATCTCCATAAACTGCGCTGGAAGTGCCTCCTGCAGAAGCTCTTATAATACTTTGCATTTCACTTCTTGCCTCTTCCCCGCCCCCTGATTGGTAGAGGGGCCCTGTTGGCCAGGCCATTCACCACTGATTGCCAGCCACGGTCTTCACTTTCCTAGCTATCAGCAGCAAACAGCCCAGCTGTCAGGGCCCTGCTGCCAATCAGGAGTTGGTTGATGGGGAGGGCAAGCAACAAAATGAAAAACATTAAAGGGGCTGCTGTGGGGGACACTTCTGGCATGATTTATGGAGATCCCTATCTATTGTTCAAGCTCTTGTTTGGAGAAGGCTCCTCAAACTGGGACCCAGCTCAGAAGCTGAGTCAATGATACTAGGCCCTTCACACTGATCATAGATGCCTTATAGCCAGCATTAGTGGGAGATACCTGCCTAGTGGACCTGACCCATCACTGCCTGCTAAATATTGTAACTGGGAGACATCTTCAAGAAAAAAGGGGCAGACTAGCTTCTTCCACATTGCCCTTATCATTGCCCCATTAATCTTTTGCCAGGAGCATAGAGTCTCTTCAGGTGCATTTATTCCCTTTCCAAACCAGAACTCAAGCTTCAAAAAGAGTACATTGTGGAGAACCTCCATAAGGGGTTTATCAGACTCTCCATGTCCCCAGTTGGGGCTCCAGTATTCTTTGTGACTAAAAAAAAGATAGTGCACTCTTCCTCCGTGTTGACTACAGGGCTTTAAACAGGGTAACGGTTCTTAACCACTACCTGCTGCCCCTAATGAATGAATTACTTTGAGAAGTTTTGTCAGGCCAAGATTTTTTCAAAATTAGGTTTACGAGGGGCCCACAATCTAGTCCGTATATGGGAGGAGAATGACTGTGGAGGATTGTGTCTTGGTCCTGCTATGGGCATTTTGAATACTTGGTCATGTCCTTTGGACTCTGCAATGCCCCCCACTACCTTCCAACGCTTTGTTAGTGAAGTGTTCCAGAACATTCTGGATTGATTCATTATAATTTACTTTGACAACATTTTGATTTTTCTGATGATCTGACAAAGCACTCAATGTGTGGCTTTCAAGCTTCAGCTACCAGAGACATTGAAGACAGACCCCGTTTTCCATGTATCCCTACTTAAGCTCTACCCAAAAGCCCTTTTCCTAACTGTCTGTACCCCCCTCATCCCACCGATAATAGTGGAAGGTCACAAAGAGTATATTGTTAAGTAGGTTTTAGATTCCGAACATGACTAAGGCAAGCTGCACTGTTTGATCAACTGGGAGGGATATGGTCCCAAAGAATGATCCTGGGAACCGGCCAACCATGTACGTGCCCCCCAAGTTACTGCAAACCTTTCATTTGTCCCAGGTTGCCTGGAAGATGACCCCATAACTGGGGTGTTACTATCAGGGCCTCTGGTCAGTCAGACCTAACTGGGCTGAGCTCTTGAGCTACCACACCTGTCCTTGATCCCTGGCAAATGCAACTACACAAGTTCTCCGTAACTGGATTGGCTACTGAGAGCACCACTCAGTCCTTTTAACTACACTTGCAGACTCAGGCTGCAGGCACGCCTTGACAGTAACCCCAGTCTGCTCCAGCAAGCCTTGCATTCATTCCTGTCTCTTGTTTTCCTGGCTCCTAACCTGGCTTGCACCCTGGACTACATCTCTCAGATTTCCCTCTTAGCTCTCCTGGAACCTGGTTCCGTGTTCCAAACATGTCTGAGGCAAGCTCCACTATTTGATCAACTGGAAGGGCTGTGGTCCCAAAGAATGATCCTGGGAACTGGCAGACCATTCCACTGATCCAGACCCCAATCTGATGCTCCAGTAACCTGAATCCCCCACCTAGCTAATTTTCTGGTTGGCCTTCAAGGGCTACTCATAGGCGCAGCTGCCTGCATCCCAGCCATACCCTCACAAACCCAGTGGAGGTGGCTATGAACTCCTTAACTGTGGAAGTTGAAGTAAAAGTTGCATTAAAGTGCATTGTACAGTTTCTTGCCCTAACAGACTAAATGTAGATTTGATAGAAGGGGAACATGAAAAGGGAAGGGGTGAGGTGGGGAAGAGCTTGGAATTAAAAGAAGATTAAGTTATATTATTGGCCTATTCTGGGACTATGAGCTGATTTGCCCTTTCTGAACACTGTCAGCCGTCACCTTTAGTTTTTATATTCTAAAGTGATTATTGTGTGGCTGTCATTTGCATCTGAAAGTCAGCTGGATTCATGGGGAATAGAGGAGGGAAAAAGTCTTAGGAACTTAAGCAGGGGATGTTCTAGGTTTTTTGGTTTACGGTATGTATTGTCAACATTCTAGAGAGTGAATGATAGTTTTGCTTAGACTTCTTGCACACGTCCAGTTGAGCATGTATGTGCAGTATGTGGCACTGCTAATTAGCAGTGTGGCTGGATTATTTTACACCAGAAGATCCCGGTGTAAAAAAAACCTGCGCCTGAAAAAAATGGGATAGTGCATGTGGCGGCAGCATGCACCGCCCAAAACCAAAGCCTGGCCAGCCAGAGTCATGCTTGGGCTACCAGCCAGGCTCCACACACCCAGTCGCTGCCACTGGAGACCAGGGAAGCCTCCAGGACCCCAGGTAAGGCTGCTGGAGCCAGCCCAGGTGCTGGGCCCAGCCTCCCCTACCCCACCCAGGGCAACATGCTGCATGCCAAAGTGCACGTGCATGAGCATTCCCTGGGGACATGTAGCAGCAACCCAACTATGGGTTGCTGCTGTTTGCCCCTGGGGAAACTTGTGTGTGATCATGTAGATGTGACCTTTCTGGCTTTTCTTTTTGCCCTGTCAGCTGAGTGACTTCAGGTCGCTTATGCAGAAAATGAGCATCCTTCTTTCTTGCACCTTTCTTCCATGTTCTACTTTTACTAGTGGAAGAATATTTTATATAATACTCTCAAATTGTTTTTTAAATTTTTTCCATAATGATGAAATATACAATAGATGGCATCTATTCAAACAATAGTAATAAACCATTCTAGAGTGTGCCTTTATTAGGCAGTTGGTATAGTTCTCAAATGGTTGCAGGAGCTCTGCTTTCAGCCCAGTATCATGAAATCCAGTCAAGTTGCACACTTACAAGCTGCTTACAGATGTGAAAACAAAACAAAACGGCGCTTTACTTTAAGCTCGGTGCAGCCTGCGCCAAGTGCAGCGCACATCTAGAAAGGCATTGCAATAGTTTTACCCAGTTCACCCAATGTCTGTATAAATTGGGCACTTCAGTGGGACTTTTTGGTGCTTTTATCTAATAGCTGATTTAAACAGCTTCAGATAAAAGTGCCAAAAAGCCCCTGCTGAAGCACCTGATCTATACAGATGCTGGGAAGCCAAGTCGAACTAATGGCTTCCTCTTCTGATAAAGTGCTGTTTTGTTTTGTTTTTGTTTTTCATGTCTGTCATCAGCCATAATGGCTTATTAAAGCACACATTGGATAACACATTGCTGTTTTAGGCTCTTATTTCTTGTTTGCATACACCAGTGATTCTCAAGCAGGGTGCTGTGGCTCTCTGGGTTGGTGTTGTGCAGCTGTAATAATTTTACATCTGTTTGGATAGTTTTTGTTGTCAGACTGTAAAAATATGACATTTTATGTAATTTTATATGGCTTTCTGAGTACCCTATCAGATAACCAAAACAGGCATGAGCAATAGAGTGAATAATAGTTTGCAAATGTGTTTCCTTACTTTTCCTCCAGAGCAGTGTGAATTAAACACATCGAAGCTAATCTGAAATTATAGAATCTGCTTCTGAATCTGGGTTCATATTCTGATACATGGTCTCTGCCATGCTCAGTTGGCATATATTTATGTTAATGTTCGAGTTCTATAGGTAAAGAACCATTTTAAGGAATCCTCTGTAGTGTGACTTAGTAGCAATGTTTATTGAATTTGGGATCAATAGAGTCCAAATGTAGTTACCATAGTGGAAAATAACTTGTCAGCAGTTCCATTACAATCCCTTCCTCTTTTTTTTTTAGCATTTATAACACAGCTATAAAAACTCATTATGGGTTAAAACTTGGCATACAATAGTTAGAGCAAGAACTTCTTATTCCCCCAAATCTGATTTAAATAAATTCAGCTGTTTAAGTTTCAGTGCAAAAGGATTTTTATAGTTCTGATTTTTTTTGTACTCCTATAAATCACATGTTCAAAATACATTTTTGCAAGGAGATACTCCATCCTCTGAATATATCAGTTTTTAATAGTATTTAAAATCAACAATGTAGGACCAGATTACCCTCTCACATTTTTTATGCCTTGAGAGACATTAAATAATATAAATCCCATTAAAAGAGCCAATGTGTTAGAAGAAGGGAAATAATTCTAAATTCCTTTAACTTTGAAGCCTTTTGTCACAGTAGTAGGGTTAGTTTCATGTCTGTCTGAGTGCCTTATCCCCTGAGATAAGGCCTTCTGTCCTTTTCTCTTTGGAGTTTTCCTACGTTTTAGATTGGATCCTAGTCAACAGTACTTGTTTGTCAGAAGTGCCAGGTAAAAATGTTGAACAGAGTTTGCAAACCTCTAGAACTCTTGGTTCAGAGATGATACCTTTTATTAGCCCAACTAAGATTTAAACTTCATTACCAAACAAGAAAGATTTCTACACCTCCCTGCCTTGTTGCCACCTGACACCACCAGGGAAGGAATCCTGTCTTATCTGTACATCAAAGAGCAACTCACAAAGACACTCTCATGGACCCAGAGGAACAGACTTGCATCTTCAGCTTCCTCTGTGCAAAAATTCATGGGGACTTCTTACCATCTTTAATGTTCCCTGAGCCTTAGGAAAGGTGTGGGTGCTCGGAAGCTTACAGAAAAATATATATTTTTTGTTATTTCTTAATTGGTCTAATAAAAGGTATTATCTCTGAACCAAGAATTCTAGAGGTTTGCATTTCTTTTTGTCTCAGACCAACACAGCTACCAAATACTTCCCTGGAACAGTTTGAACACCTATAGTTCTCCCCTTTGGGAGTTTGTAACCAGTGATGTCCATTGGCATAATGATCTTTGTAAATTAAAGTGTTTATTTTTGAAGTGTTACAAAACTTTTAGGGAAAAAAGGACTTCCAGACAGTCTACATGAACCTACATTCACAGATAATGTATCATCCCAGTGGTACTCTAGGTAACTTCTTCAGACATCTGCTCAGGGGATTTATAACTGTCTGGCTCTATTTGTTTGGGGAAGTCTATTGAGAGAAGATTCTTTGGTTCTTTTGTTCTTCTGTGCTCCTTGGTTTTGATCCTTCTGGTCAAAATTAATCCTATAGGCTTAGTAGGACATTGAACCAAATAGTTCTGTTATTGTACCTTTACAACTCTTGAGTATTTGTTGAGGGATAGCTTGTTTTGAGCCTTCCTTCTTTTTCCAGCCAGCATTTTGAGGAAACTCAAACTAGTTGAACATTAATCATCACCCCAATAAAAAACCCCCGCATGCAGTGGCAATAAAACACTGTAACACAGACCATTTTCAGTTCTGTCACAATCCCTCCCACATCAATTTTTCTTACATTAGGGATTCTGCAGTTTTTAGGAAGATTTTACTAGATGGTGGAGGGGTCATGAGCAGGTTTGGTATGACAGATGCATTGTATGCTAACTTGACAGACCCACTAGCAGACATCAGTAAGAAGTTGTTCACATTCCACAGGAATTTGCAAATGAAGAAAGAGGATTAAGGGGAAGGAGCTGTGCATCATAGAGAACCAGAGTGCCTAGGAATTATTGTGAAGGGACCACTATGCTTTGGATATACTCTTCAATTCTTTGTGTGTCCTCAGATTTGCAGGGGCTTGCTATGGATTTTAAGGCAGTTGTAGGTCAGCATGACAACATTCATTGTTCAGTCTGTAAGCAACCTGACTATAAGCAAGTACCCAGCATCCTTACTGGATGATTGTTCACAAACTTTCGCACTTTTAGAGTATTTTTTGCAGAGAAAGGTAAAAGGGCTTGTTTTGAAGCTTGAATTATTCAATTTTAGGAAGGTATGCAATATCCATGGTTCAGATGCTTTTGCAGGATCTATTAGCATGGTGGTGTTATTTGGAGACAGAAGCCATATTAAAGGAAATCTAATGTAACAGAATCCACAAAAATATTTTTAGTTGACTTGAATGGTTGCACTGACTTCTTATATAAGTAATCCTCAGATGTATGAAGGGTTGAATCAAGAATAATTGTACTGAAATTTGAACAGTAAAAACAAACAAACCATAATCTATTTTATCTATTTTATCAGTATGACAGGAAAGCACGTAACTCCACAAAAGTAAGTAAATTAAGGAAAATTTGTCCTTCTATTATGAAAAGGTTGTTAAATGTTGAGTCGCTGTGTAATGCCACACAGGCTGCAATGTCAAACATATTGGGGTAGGCTGAGGACGGCTTTACATCCCCATTTTGAATGCCTTTGCTTTTGTAGGTTCAAGACAGTTCCTTTCTGCTACTTTCACATAACTCTTAGTGGTTTTTTGAAAGACTTAGTCTGGTAAAATACTTAACTGCGCTAAACTCCTTCAGTATTATTTGCAGCATGGACATGCTTAGACTTTTTCTGGCTTTTCGTTTTGCTCTGTCAGCTGAGTGACTTCAGGTTACTTATGCAGAGAGCACTTTAAAACTGTGGACAAATATTCACTTGGGAGAAAAACTAAGAGTGCAAAGTCAGACTGTGGTATAGCAAAGAAAGTTGAGCTTTTTATGGAAAATTGTAGATTAAGCTTCTAAATTGACTTTTTTAGTTATATAAAATAAATTCATACTTTAAAGTAAAGAACTCAGTGGAAAAAGAAGTCATGAAGGCAATTACTCTGTAAAGTCTCTAAAGATGTCAGAGAGAAATTAGGCCGTTATTAGCAATACAATAATCTCTTAAAATATTTATGTCAAAATATGAAGAGGAGTCTGTTAATTGTCTTGTTAAAAATTAAAACAGTGACATGTATGTGAAACTGTAGATTTGTTTTCCAGAACAATACAGCTTGAGTGTGTATTTTTGGGTGCTGTGTCCCAAAATTTTTTAATGAGTTTTGTAATCTAGTTTCAAACAGTGTTTTAAGATGTTCATTGAAAATGGCTTCCCTTGCACTCCTTTTACAGGAGAACATCTCCTATGCCACTATAATTTTATCTGTAATAATTATTCCTCTCAATGTTTATTTTAAACTACTCACACTTAAATCAAGAAAGCAGTGGTATAACTGTGTTACTCTTTGGATGTGTCTGCACATTGCCATATTGTGATGTTGCTATGGCGCTGTGCTTTAGTACATCCTTTTGGAAGCACTAAAGCACGGTGCAGTACAGGTGGTGCATGGCGCATGGTTAAATTTTGCTGCCACATCACTGCAGCAGCGCATTATACCTGGGGAGTTCGCTGCTATGGCAACCTAGCTGATGATCACGTGTAGACACATATTATCACTATATCGCCATAGCACACTGTATGGTGATATAGTGCGTCGCTGTGTTGCTATAGGGGGATGTGTAGATGCGCCCTTTGTACAGCATTATTTTAAGGTCGTAATCCTGGAGGTGTCAAGGAGCAAAAAAACTGGTGTTCAGAGGTTGAATCAAGTGTAGAGGATCTAGCCCTACACAGAGAACCCATTCTCCAGTGCATGTCTTAGGACTTACCAGCGGGGGGGCAGATTTGGCAGTGTGTTCCATTAGACTGGCAAACTTCACTGCCTAAATCAAATGTTTAGGAATGGGTTTGTGTTCGTTTCATGTCTTTTACTTTGTGTTTGCCTCCCATGCCTTTTACTTTGGGGATAATCCAGTTCCATATATTTATAAAAGCACAAATGATTCTATTGCCTGCATTTTGAAATGCATAGCACCTTATTTCCTAACAAGCTTTAAATTTTGAGCAGAAGCCAGTCATCTGTTTATCGTGCCATATCATTTTTGGACTGGTGCTCATCACTCACAATTAGAATCAGACTTCATTTAAATGTTCAGCTTTAATTTAGACACCTATACAAGAGCCACACTCTAAAAAATACTCTGTGCCAAGCCATTCAGATTATGGCATTTATGGCCCGATTCACAAATATGCTCAGCATTCCAGGTACTGAACTTTTTTTCATAAAAATCTATTTCTGGGGTGCTTACGTAAGTACTGAGGATGTCTTGAAAATATACCCTCAAATGTAATTTTTTCTTTAATCATTCTCTCCTTTAAAGCATAAAGAATACTTACACAGAAGCTTTCCTTAAAACATAATGGAGACGTGTGTGTGAGTAAGAAGAAGTGAACAACTAAAGGCACGGATAGACATGACAATTTTCACCCAATCTTGCCCCAGAAAGCAGTCTACAGCCATGACCAAACAAGTGCATGGCTGCAGACCATTTAAGTCCTGGAACCTTCATTACATGAGGGTTCAGATGAAGGTGCTCCAGAACAGAGCACCTTCATTCATTTGTGTCTACATGCCGGGAGCAGGGCTCGGCTGACTCAGCCAAGCACTGTTCCTGGCAGCGTTTTCATAATGGGAGTGGGGAGAAGGCAGAGGAGGGAGGTCCATCCTGGGGGTTTCAATAGTTTCATAGTAAGTAGGGTTGAAAGGGACATGACCAGATCATCAAGTCCGACCCCTGCCATGGGCAGGAAAGAATGCTGGGGTCAAATGATCCTGCAAGTAGCACTTGCAGCATTTTAGGCAGCCAAACTGTCACAGAGCCTTTCTTTCCTCTCCTGCAGGAGTTGCTTCTCCAGCAGCTGCCAGAGAACTCTCCCTGCCAGCCCCAGCCCTGCAGCTTAGATGTGTCTAGGGCCCTGTGTCCTTCCGGTCAGCTGACCAGGGACAGGTGCTAGGGGTGTTGGTCTAAGGACTTGGCACTGGCAGACGAGGTTTTTTGGGTCAATCTAATCTGGTATTTTTTAGTAGACCAACTGAATAGTTAGAGACATATATCTTAGCAAGGTTTCGGGTTGAAAAATCTTTTGTCAGACTGAGGAAGCACCTGCAGTTTGTGTGTGTGCTGTTCCTGGATGGAAGGAATAGTAAAGAAGCCAGAGGCTGGCATGTAGTGCAGGCAAGAAAGCCAGTCAGTGAAAATGGAAATGGATGGGTCAGGGGGTGAGGGGCAAGCTGGGGTGGGGTGGGGGGGCAGAAGGGGATGTAGCAGTGAAGGTAAAAGTGGAGAGATACCTGGGGAGTCACATGTCCGGCAGGCTGTAGTGTGTCAGAACTCCACTGTCTATATTGAGTCCATGAGTTTCTGTACCTAGGAGGTTGATGAAGTGCAGTTCATAGGCTCATCTGTGAAAAGTGGTTTGTAAATTCAAACAAGCACTGAACCTCACTAACTTCATCACCAGAAGCCAACTTCCTACAGCCCAAAATGCACTGAATGGTTCCAGGCCATGCCATGACAAGACATGCAAAACCTGCCAACAGTATCTCCAGTGTGGAGATATCTTCACAATACAATACATATCACCAAGTGCCCTGGTGGAAAATACGTAGAGACACCAAGCAACAACTGTGCACTAGAATGAGCACAGACCAAAAATCTATCAAAGACAAGAACAGAATACTACCTGTCTCCAACCTCTCAGGCCTGATCCTCAAAGGGAATTTACAAACCACTTTTCACAGAGGAGCCTATGAACTACACTTCATCAACCTCCTAGTTACAGAAACTCATGAACTCAATATAGACACTGGAGTTCTGACACACTACAACCAGCTGGACATCTGACTCCCCAGGTACCTCTCCACTATTACCTGCGCTGCCTTATCCCCCTTACCGCCCCCACCCCCTCCTGTGTCCTACCCCCCGATGCCTCCATTTCCATTTTCACTGACTGGCATTTTTGCCTGCATTGCATGCCAGCCTCTGGCTTCTTTACTATTCCTTCCATCCAGGAACAGCACACACATCAACTGCAGATGCTTTCTCAGCCTGACGAAGGGTTTTTCAACCCAAAAGCTGGCCTCCCAGGCAGCTGAACTGAGGTCACCTGGAGCCTCACAAGTCCACTGCAACCAGCAAGCCTCAGGCCTGTCAAAGATGTGGTGGGTCTGGGCTTCCCCCAGCCAGGACTGTGTGTGCATGTAGTGGCTGGAGGTTATGGTGCCTCCTATTCGCCTTTCACCAGGGGAATCCTCAGTCCTGGCATTTCTTGGGGCTGCCGCGCCACCAACAGTCCCACCAGGCCTCCCAACCCCGGCAGAGTGCAGTTTTAGTGGTCATGCCTAGGACCTGGGGTCTCCTTCTTCTCCATATCCCCAACCCCATACCTCCAAGTTTGTTCTGGCACAGGAGCTCAGCAGGGACATGTTCTTCCCCTGCTGGCTGGTGATGCAGTGAGTACTGTCTCCAGCTCTGAGAGTGGGGCATTAAATGGTTTTAAAAAAATGAAAAGAGGAAATAGGTGCAGACAGAGTGAGGGGGGTGGCATTCACTCCATCTGCACCTGGAGCTTGGGAGACCCCAGCAGTGGGAGGTGCATCTTCAGGAACAAAGCTGCTCCACCAATCTATCCCCCACCTCCACTCCAGCGTAATATGGGAACCTGCAGAATGGACCTCCCTTCTCTGCCTTCTCCCCACTCCCATTATGAAAACACTGCCAGGAACAGTGCTTGGCTGAGTCAGCCGAGCCCTGCTCCTGGCATGCAGACACAAATTAATGAAGGTGCTCTGTACTGGAGCACCTTCATCTGAACCCTCATGCAATGAAGGTTCAGATTGTTCCAGGACCAGGCTGTTTTAAAATGGTCTGCAGCCATGCACTTGTTTGGTCATGGCTGTAGACTGCTTTCTGGGATGAAATTGGGTGAAAATTTTCATGTCTATCTGTGCATGGGAGGCGAACACAAACCCATCAAAGTAACAGGCATGAAATAAACACAAACCCATTCCTAAACATTTGGTTTAGACAGTGAGGTTTACCAGTCTAATGGAACACACTGCCAAACCCAAGGAGGTGTGGTGGGGTGTCACTACATCTCCAGCAATGCTGAACACCCTCTTGCTTGGAACACTGGTCGATGGACAGGACAGGTGTTCCTGAGCAACTGTGTGCAGATATGGCCACACCTGGCTGCGGCTTGTAGGCCAAAGGGTTGCACAGCAGCTTCTCCACATCCTCGGTGAGATAGGCAGCCACCAAGGCCTGAGAGCTACCTGCCTGATGGTGGACTTTGGTGTCTCTGGACCCTATCATGGAAGCCCTGTCCGTGGCTCACATTGGCAGCACCTGTGGTGGAGGAGGAGACTGGTTGGTAGATGGCATGCTGTCATGGAACAGTGGATCCCCCTCTTCCATGTCCCCCGCCTCCACCATTCTGACTTCTGGACTCTTACCCAGCACCTCCATCCACTGATTTAGGCTTTGGCTGCTGCATATGCTCCCCTTCACCTTCGGGTTACACATGGTGGCCAACACATGGACCGTACTGGACCACAAGGCATCAAGCCATTTCCTGATGCCCTCCTTCAGCTGCCTCACCAGTGCCTGCACATCTGGTGACAGCGGCTTGCCCCAGCCTTGAACACTGATCCCCTGGAAGCTGTCCATTTTGCTCTGAAGTTCTCTTGCTACAGGGATCACCTGGCTAAGGAGTGTATCAGCAGCGCTGAGGGTCTTGGTGGCCTTGAGGAAGGGCTTGAGGACCACCAAGATCTGGGAGATGGTATCACTCTCAGCTCTGTTAAGGGGGCTGCTGATTCCAATCTCCCTGAGCAAGGCAATGTCATAGATGGCCTTGTGTTGCTCCACCAGCCTTTCCAGTATCAGGTATGTGGAGTTCCACTGAGTCTCCACATCCTGCATGAGTTTGTGCTATGGGATGTTTAGCTCTGCCTGTTTGTCCCGCAGCATCTTGCCCTCCTTGATGCTCCGGGGGAAGTAGCCTGCTACCTTCCTGAATTTCAAAATGAGCTTGCTGGTGGTGCTGGCACTGTCACCGGCAGCTCTGTCCCCCTTGAATGCGTCCCTGACAATGAGGTGGAACCTGTGTGCCACACAGTGGATGCCAACAAAGTTGGCATCATGGACCGCCTTGACTAAATTGGCCCCATTGTCGGTGACCATGAACCTGTGGATGAGCTCGCCCTGCCTAGTGAGCCACCCCTGCACCAAGTGGTTTATGGCCCCCATGATCTCTGTTGCCGTGTGGGACTCATCTATCACCTCTGCTTGAAGGAGGGCCCACCGATGGCTTGACTGCTTGCACCAGTGCCCTGTGAGGGAGAGGTGGGCGTGATCTTCATCCTGGCTACTCCAGATGTCCGAAGTGAAGTGTAAGGCCACCTGTGGGCCTGCCTTGTGCAGCTCCTCCCTCAAGTACTCCCTACATGCCTCATACAGGGAGGTCACAATGGTCCTGCTGAAAGTGATGCTTGTGGGGTAGAAGGGCTGGTCATCCACAGCAAGCATCTCCCCAATGGTCTGGATGATCTTGCTCGCCTTTGCAATGCACCCCACTTTCTGTCTGCCTTTCCCCCACTGTTCCAGACTGGCCTGCCTCTGCTTTGAGGGGATAGGGGATTTGGAGCGAGAGGGGGACTTCCCTTTGGGTACGCTCCCGCTGGTGCCAGGCTGAGGAGGAGCAAGGGCAAGGGGGTGGTGCCTGTGGAGATGCATCAGCATCCCTGTGATGCTCATGTGTTTTGTTCCCTGGCCCTGGCTGGTTTTGGCTCAGCAGTGCAGGCAGAAAGCATATGTGGGATCATCTGCCAGCTCAAAATGATCCCAGACCACACTACCAGCTTGCTTCTGGGGTGCGGATGTATGTGTGGATGCTGCCTTTCCCCCTCCCCAGCAGGCAGAGGCACAGCAACAGGAGAAGTGGACTCAGCTGAGTCACTTGCCTCCACAACCTCTACCTCAGCCTCCTCTGAAGTGCCTTCTAGTGAAGGAGACCTGGCTCTAGGGGAAATTTGAGGGGTGTGGACCACAAACTCAGATGATTCCCCCTCCTTCCCCAAAATTTCCCTTGCTAGGGCACTCAGCTCCAACTCTTCCTCTGGCACTTTTAAGGCTCAGGATGTGAAGTGAAATGGGGGTGGAGGAGACTGTCATGATGGTGCTGCTGCTTGTTGTCATGGTGGTAGTGGGGAGGGGTTATGGCTGATGCTCTTGGAGGGGATGCAGACTCAGGCACAGGCAGTGGCACTAGCACTGCTCCCTTCTCCTTGCTGCCTGTAGAACTAGTGGAAGCTTCATGCCTGCTTGTTGTAGCAAAGAGGCTGCATCTCAGTTTGCAGGGGGGAGGGGGGAACTTACAGCTCTCCCTCTACCTCCTTTTCTGCCCCTCCCTGAAGGCTTGCCAGCTGCCTTTCCAGCACGCTTCATGGTGTGTTACATAGTGTTTTGTCTTTGCCTTGGTGTACTGGAAAATCTGTATTTTCTTCTGTAATGTTATCTGATTTATGTAATATATGTAAATAAAGTAATTGTATGTATGTGTATTTATGTAACGTATGTATGTATATATGTATTTATGTAATACATACATTTACATATTTTAATATTATTTATGTGTTCATATATACATTTTATATTATAATATGCAATATAATTATGCTGTGCTTCCCTGCACAGTGAATGCAATGCACACTGTGAGAGAAAACACAGATTTGAAAAGAATCAAAATAGACTAACAAAAGAAAAAGAGGATTTTGGGGGAGGAATAAATTGAAAGGAATCAATGAATATAATAATAAAATAAAAGGGTATAGAAAGTAAAAGGTATTGATGAATCCTACCTGCTAGGCTAACAAGTAGGAAATGAATAGTAGTCTGACGCTGTTGAGCTGCTTGAAGACACAGCTCAGTAACTGACCCCAAGGCAGAAAGTAGCTCAGTTCAAACAATGCTGCTTTTTATGCTGTTTTTTCATCCATCCCCCAGAGCACTGGGATTGGAAGGGACCTCAGGGAAGGATCACAGTCACTGGCCATCTACACAGTCAATATGAGAGCACTGCTTCCCCCCTCTTCCTTCTTCCTCTCTTTACTTTCTGTTTCCCTGCAGACAAGCCCAACTTCAGCTTCAAAACTCGAAACTTTTGAAATGTTTTGACTGCCCTGCTTTCATTTTGATTTTGCTGTTTTGAGCTTGAAACAAGTCGAAACTGCGTCAAAACGAAACAGCTGGTGAAATTATGCATAGCCCTAACAGCTACTACTTGCTTCTCTTCCTAGCCATGGGTTTCCTGTCCTCCTCCACCTTCCAGGTAACAGGGGCAGGGGTTCCCTTTACAGAAACAGTTTATGAGAAAAGGTGGGAACAGATGTGTTTGTTTAGTGTGTAGAAGAGAAGACTGAGACAGGGTTTGATAACTGTCTTCAAATACCTAAAGGGTGCTATACCAAGGATAGTGAAAGACTTTTTATGTGGCTGCTGGGGATGAGAAAGAACAATGCTCAACTGCACCAGAGGAAATTGTTGTTAGGAGAAACTTTCTCACTATGAGGGCAGTTAAACATTGGAACAGGTTACCTAGAAAGGAACTGTGAAATTGTCACTGTAGAATCTCTATCCTTGGACATTTTTAAGAAACAAAACACTTGCTCGGTTGGTTTATACAGGCATGATCTGGTCCAGAACAGGGTTGGACTAGATGACCTCCTGAGGTTCCTTGCAGTCATACTTTTCTGTGGTTCTGTTTCATACCTTATTTTCTTGAATCCAAGACAAGGTGCTTCCCCCACTCCCCCACCTCCATCAATGGGAAGAACCCATTTTATGGTAGATTTCTGTGGATCTTATTTCTTCCTAATGTTTTTAACACTCTAAAAGGGAAAATACAATTAAAGAGTATT
The DNA here is from genome assembly GCF_000455745.1 of Alligator sinensis. Classification (NCBI taxonomy): domain Eukaryota; kingdom Metazoa; phylum Chordata; order Crocodylia; family Alligatoridae; genus Alligator; species Alligator sinensis. The sequence continues at coordinate 2,452,679 of NW_005841870.1, forward strand.
AGGTTTTGCTGTCTCTGCACAATTGGTTAATTGAATAGGAAGGAGGGAATAGAACTGGAAGCAACAGTTTATCCATCAATATTCATGTACTAGAGATAGTAAAATTCATTGGATACAATTTCCAAAAAGGCCTGTGTTAGGCTTGTAAGTCTCTCCAGCTTTTTTTAAAACTTTCTCACAAACTACTACACATTAATTTATTACTCTGCTTGGAATACACTACAGGAGAGATATCCAGAGGCATATATACAAGTTAAAGGTCCACTCACTATGTACTTTCAATCAGAGATGGGTGCCTGACTTCCTTTCTGTCTTTGAAAATCTCCCTCTTCCCTGTCAAATACACCACAGGTGAAAACCTTGCTATGTGTACTCCATTGTAGTGTAGGCAGGAAAACAGATGAAAATGTGCAGAAGCACAGCTAATGAGATTTGACCCTGCTAATTAGAGGTGTTGATGCAAAATAATGGCTGTAGAAACATGAAAAATGACTACTGTGATGCAAGAAGGAAGTTATAAAACATATAAACAATGGAGAACTGGAAGAACAGGAGGTCCAGAGTGAAGGAGCAAAGGAATGAAAGGAATAAACCTAGACTAGTATGTTTTTACAAGGCAGCAGTTATGTTTCCATTGGTAAAAAGAAAAAGGCTGTGCTTTGTTGGTAAATGGTTATGAAATGAATGATGAGAACAATGTTTCCTCTTTATGCTAATTATAATTCCTTTCTATCATCATGTAATGATGGAAACTTGCTTTTTTAGAAATTACTGAAAGTCTGCATTTAATCTTCTACTCTTGCATGTACTTTGTCAGATGTAGGAATATCTAAAGAAGAGTAACTATTGACAGATCTAATTTGAAAACCTTATTTAAATCATTTCAGTTGTTAAATACATGTAAGGAATACACTGGGATGGTTGGGTTTTTGTTAAACTTTTTCATGTGAGTTTTTCATTTTTGTTTGGTTCTTTCCTGAGTTGCAACTGCAACCAGTAAGACTTAGATTAGCAGTGAAAAATAAATTTCTAATGATGAGGATGGTTAAGTACTAGAACAGATTATCTAGAGAAGTTGTGGAATTGCTACCATGAAAGTTTAAGTGCAGGTTAGACAAACATTTGTCTTGGGTCAAAGGAAAAGGTTGGACTAGACAATTTTGAGACTTTCAGGTCTGACTGCCTGTGATTCTATGATTCATTCTATCATGTGTATCAATTTTTTTGTATAGAGAAGGTATGATCTTCCCAATAATCAGAAAGGGAAAATTGGTTCCATCAGAACAAGAGAGAGATACCATTAGGTACAAAATAGACTGTTTTAGAGCTACAGTTTTTGAATATGCCAGATATTCAGGGCTGCCTGGCTCTGGGAAAGCAGGATAGGGGTAAAAAAAGATCCTATAAAAGAGGAATCCTGTGCTGGTGAAAATGGTAGAAATCAGAAAACTGCCAAGGAAAGTTTCTTACTGGTTTGGGACTTACTTCCATATACATTCATAGATTCATAGATGCTAGGGTCGGAAGGGACCTCAATAGATCATCAAGTCCGACCCCCTGTATAGGCAGGAAAGAGT
>NW_005841870.1:2454962-2470920 GCF_000455745.1 Alligator sinensis
AGTCGCTGATGAAGACATTGAAGAGTATCGGTCCAAGGACCGAGCCCTGCGGGACTCCACTGCCCACACCCTTCCAGGTCGATACTGACCCATCCGCTATGACTCTCTGGGTGCGACCCTCTAGCCAATTCGCCACCCACCGGACTGTGTAGTCATTCAAGTCACAGCCTCTTAACTTGTTCACCAGTATGGTGTAGGATACCATATCGAAGGCCTTCCTGAAGTCTAAGTATATGACGTCAACCCCTACTCCTGTGTCCAGGCGTTTTGTAACCTGGTCATAAAAAGAGACTAGATTAGTCAGTAAATATATATATATATATATATATATTTACATTGTTTCTATGTGCCAGTAGAAAGAGCAATATACTTTCATGGCTCTAGTCTAGTTTACTGAACATTTGCTTATATACAGATACTTTTATAAGGCCAGATCAAACTATAGGGTAGGCAAAGTGAGGCTGAGTGCTACCATACAGAAGGTAATGCTAAATTTATGAGGCCAGAAAAACAAAAGGGAAATGGTAGGATATTGAACAAGTGCTTAGGAGATCTGAATTCCACTCCTGACAGCCAGTGGCCTGCAGTTCTGGGTAGTATTGGGCAAGTCACTTCACTTTTCTGTAGCTTAGTTTATCATCTATGATAATGACACTAATCTTCTTTGTAGTGTGCTTTTGAGATCTACTGAGATAGAGAAATATAAATATTGTTTGCTACAATACTTCAGATTAGGGTATTTGTTTTAGACAGGCAGCATTTTGTTTTCAGAGTAGTTGTAGCTCTCTATGTCTGATTGATAGGTTATTTAAGTTGAGATTTGTGTCCCACATGATTCCCATGATAATTCTGTATCTGCTATCTTTGTACTTGAGAAAATTATGAAAAGAACTAGTCCAAGGTTTTTAGAAAAACAAGTGCCTAAAATTAAGTTCTTTGGTCATATTTAGATACTTAAAGTGCTGAGTACACAGCAGCTTGTATTAAACTCTTTTCTGTACCTGTGATTTTTGTTTTTGTAATTTTGCTGCTGGCAGTAATGTAAGTTCAGTGGTGAGTGGGCTTGAGGTTATTGCATTTATCTATCTCAGGGGTACCAAAATCTCCCAGCTCCCCAGCCCAGATCTGGAAAGCAGGGCTCGTTATGGGCTGGATGTGGGCATGATTGTGGCAACAGGGCAAACAGTGGCCACAGGGGTTAACTCAGTTATCGCTTCCCCTCCACTGGTGACATGTGTCCCTAATGGGACTCTGTGCCCCAGATTTTGTCAGTGGGTCCTACCCTTGAATTCCTGGCCCTTCTGGGAGCCACTTGGGCACACAACAGTTCTGCTGGCCAGATCTGGCCCATGGACCTTTGACACTTCTGGTCCACCTTATATCAAAGTTGACAAAGAAAAGATGACCATAGAAATATTTTTGTAATGATGTTCTGAGACTTTTGTCTACTTAAGAGGTTCATCCTTCTGAAGTCCTTCCTAACAAGTTGTTAAACTGTTCTGAATTATTTTTATCTTCAGAGTGGACTCTCATTTCTTTAGAAAGTCCACCTTGCTCTTTCCTAATGGTTTGTTTCTTTTGGCCAAATTTCAATAAGCTGTGTCTTCACCAAGAGATCTGTGTCTGAATGAGTATCTGCATTTCATACAAGAAGTATTGCAATTAGAAGGGCCCATCAGAATTCAAAGCAGTGTCACCCAGTGTTAAATTTTGATAAGAAAGCAGGTAGTTGACAGCTTACTTATTTTGCTAGATTAGATCAAGGTCATGCAAACTGATTTTTACAAATTGCCAAAGAATTATATGGTTTGCACCAGCCAGAAAAATAGCTCTCAAATCTTGCTTTATCTACCACCTTATTAAAAAATGTGGTCAAGGAAATTAAAGGAATATCAAACCCACATACCACAAGTGATGCATGTACTGCAGCTTGAGAATATCTGCCGTAAAGAAATACATGTGATGTAAAAAAATGGCAGTTTAAGTTCAACCTATATGTAATCAAAGCATTAGTTATGAGAGTACTTTTTTATGTCTGCAGAACAGATTATGCAAACAGGAATTAAGTAGTCTAAACCACAAATATTTTATAAGAGTGTTCAGTAGTCAGGTAATAACCACAGTTAAGTTATCCTTGGAGAAATAACAAAGGTTCTGTTGTCTTTGACATGATCTTTATTCCCAAGAATTGTTGGGCTGTTAGCTGGGAAATGTAAATGTTTCACAAGCTGGAAAACAGAGCATGAAATTAAGGAGAAGGCCTGCTGTGCAGTGAGAGGGCAGTAAACTTTTTTTCTTTAACCAAAAAGCAAAAAAATGTAGTGGGATACCAATTTGTCTGTTCCAGCAAGAAACATGGTAAACATTTATCCCCTCTTATCCACTTTTTTGCTGATAAATGAATAACTCAAAATATTGTTCATGATGGAAAGAATCTGTTAATAAAAGTTTAGATTTTTTTTTCATTGCTATTTACAAATTCTTGATAGTTAGAAAGGCGAATTACTTATCTATTGGAAGTTGGAGAGACATCCAGTATTAGATTTCTAATTATGTGTGTGAAGGGCCAGTTAGAAAAAGCTGCTTGATGGAGTGAATCCTCAGAAACTTCTCATTGCAATTTGAAGAGAATTTGTGATATTAAAAATAAAACTAACAGTTCCTCAGGTATTTTTTTTTAGTCCATGAAGCTTTTTGAGATAGGATCAGAGAAATGTTCATAGGTCAAACATGACTCTTGCAAACAAATGTTCCTTCATAGAAAGAAGATCTGTACCACCTTCAAGTGAATACCAACTAAGGAGACTGTATAGTCAGTTTATATCCTGCACACGTACTTGATCACAGGTAACCTGTCTGAATAGTTAAACTAATCACAAAATGTGGATAAATAAAATCATAATTGCAGGGGATGGCTTGTTTGTTCTCCTTGGTCTTTTTACTTTGTTTCCTATGCCAAGGTGAAAACATTTCTAGTTCTTTTAGAAAACTGAAGAGCTTATTCTTTGTCTAAGGTCTAATTGGTGAGGTGGTGAGTACCCTTTTAATTAAATGGGAAGCTGAGGATGCTTAACATCTTTCAGGAGACAGCAAAAAGAACACATGGCAAAAGGCTAAATCCTAGTTCACCTTACTCTGACTACGTGGTACTTCCATGACTAAAAGTAGCCACATTTCGTCCCTTTTTGGCACTTAGGCAAATTTTAGATTCTCTTTTCACCTGCACAGCCACACTTGCCCTCCTGGGCATGCTCAGAAATCTCTGCTAATGTCAGAGATGCTCTGCTGTAGCATAGGATTGCTCAGATAGGCGTATAACTCTGTAAGTTCCTGAAAATGTGGTTGGAAAAACAATCCTGATGTTGGACCCTCCCACCTTTTAGTCTAATAGCCTTGAGAAGGGTTGTCAAATTCACCCGGTGCTGGATCTAGACCTCAGGGGGCTCCTCCCAGGCTGGATTTATGGGACTGCATTTGGGTGGTGGCATGGGTCCTGGGGTGTATGGCTGTATGGAACTGTATTCATGCAGTATAGAGCTGGGGAAATGCATCCATATGCCCCCAGCTCCATGCCACTGCCTGGTGGCATGGAGCTTTGGCTGGTTGGCAGTGTCAGTCATCCAGCAGTGTGGAGTTGAAGGTTCTGGTAGCTTATGGGAATATCATTGGGCTGAATGCAGTGGTTCTGTTTGACCCCTGTGGCCTTTGGCGATGCAGTGGGAGACCTAGGTCTTAGGGCCTCCTCTCATCTCTTACTTCCCAGCAAAGTTCTCCAGGAGCCAAGCCATGGGTCAGATATTGCTAAAAGCACTCTCCAGTCCTCCTCCTGAATTGTTCCATTGGGACTGGAAGGAAAACAAACCAGAGAAAAAAGTGTTAAGCAAAATGAATGTTATCCTGGAAGGGAGGGGACCCTGGTTTCAGCTGCTACTCCTACTGGCTATTTTGTACCTTGCATTCACTGAATGAGAAGCAGTGAGATAGCTCCTCACACACTGAGAATAGAGGCCTGGGCTGGAAACTAGGGTCTGTTCCCTTCCAGAGCTGTGCCTGTTTCACTGAAACACACTCCTAGGGTAATCACCCTTCCCTAATTTGGGGAGATAGTCCCTAAATTTAAAGACCAAGTCCCTGTCCTGGGCTGAATGACTCTAGGACAGCATATGTCCTGGATTCCCCTGGACACAGTTAACTATTGTCCCAGTATCATGTGCAGGGATCTGGGTTTTCTGTTCACCATGGAAAAATGCAGGAAACCACAGGCTTCCTCTTGCAGGCTGGGGGGAGGGGGGTGCGGAGTGGGACGCAGGGGGCGCTATGTGCATGGGTGCATGCACACACAGGCAGGGGGACCTGCGGGTAAGTTTATGGGGAGAGGAGAAGGCATGGGGGGCAGATTGAGGGATGGAAGGAGGGATGGAGGGAGTGGGGCGAGATTGGAGGCTGGGTGCACTGTGGGGGGCAGTGGCAGAGCTGACTATACACGTTCCCAGGGAGGGGAGCTTTGGGCGCGGAGGGGGGCAGGCATGTGTCCCTCCAGATTTGTGTATGGGGCAGCAGGGGCCAATGCGGGCTGCCCAGTGCAGGTTCGGGGATCCCCACCCTGCTTCCCTCCCCCCTTGGGACCTCCACAGCCCAGTGGTCAGGACCCAGAGCAGGAGGGCAGAGCAGAACTGAGAGTCTTGGTGCTGCTGCCACTGGAAGCCCCACCATACCAGCTGCACTGCCATAGCAAGTGGTCCTCTGCCTGGCCAGGGGGATGGCAGGGGCAGTAGCAGCGGCATGGAGTTGTGCCCCCTGCTGCTGCTGGTTAAGTAGAGAGTGCCTCACTATGGCGGCACGGTTGGTGTGGGTATCGTGGTGTGGGGGGGTTCAGGCATATGCCCCGCTTTTCCATTTTCAAAAGGTGGTCACCCTACACACTGCCTTCTCGCTTGCAGTGCTCCTGGCCCCATAGATCTTCCCCGTCCTTTTCCTTCTCTTTCAAACAGATACTCATTGTGTCTTTTCCCCCCCTCTGAGTACATTTAGGGAGCATGTGCAGAATTATACATGTACTTGGGCAATCAGGACATGGTTTTAATCCTCCAAATCAAGAATAAACTTTTAAGCCTCTTTTGCACTCTCTCTAAGAGCACAGGATTAGAAAGGTGTGACAACAGGAATAAATAGGAGACAACATTTTAAGAACATTTTTTAGCATGCAAATTAAGCACTTACCTCTTCAGTCCCCTTTTGGTTTTATTCATTATTAATAAGTGGGACCAACTTTATAACAACATAAAAGAGCTGACACTACTAATAGTGTTCCCCCGTGCTCCTCTGTTCATATTGGCACTATATATGTTGTGCAATATCCAGGTCTTGGATTCTGATCTAACCAAATACTTTATTGCACATGTGATTTTGAGACAGTAAGCAGTTGTCCCATTGAAGTCAGAAGGAATGCTTACATATTTAGATTTATAGGTGTGCTTTAGGACCTTATTGATTTGGAGACTATTAATCATGCAGTATCAGTTATACCCTGAATAAAAGAAACATGTGAAAATCTTAGCTGAATACCAATTATAATAATATACCCAAATGGAGTGTTTCCAGTAAATATAAAAGTAGGTCATTTTTAATCGCTGTTATATGTAGTAACTCATGTAGACATATTAGTCATATTTCAGTTAGTAATCACACTATTCTAACATCCAAGTGCTTTGTGTGTGAAATGATCTTTGTAGTTTAGATCATTTGCAGTTTAGTCTGCAAAACTGCATCATTTGTTGTTTTAGATCTTTGCAGTTTAGTCTGCATTGTTAAACTTGTTCGGGCAGGATTTTTGTTTATTTTTATATGCTGGATGACAAAATGCTATGCTTTTTGTTTCAAAACTTAAATGTTTCCATTTCTAAAGCATTAAATGAAAAAGGAATATAACGTTCTATGTTAGCTTTAAAAACAGCCTGATTCACAAAATATTACAGCTGTTGCTTTATGAGAGTTTCCATCTTAGACTTTCATCCTCTTTTCTCTGCAGACCCAGGTGGTTTCTTTCATAGAAACCATTTATAAGTACCCTAGGTTTCTTTGATTAGATACGGACGCTTATCTTTAGTTTTTTTTATAAAAGGGATTTCATATAGTACAAATTATTTTTTTATACATAGCATATGAAAATTTAAGAGTTTATTCAGACATGGTAGCATCCATATATAATACAGAACATATAGGCAAACAGATGGATATAGTAGAGCAGTCTCAGGTATACTAGAACTTTAGGGAAATCATTCAGAAAGGTAGAAGTTGGATTTAAAGGAATTGGAGGAAGCAAAATAGCTCATAAAGAAAAGAGAGGATTTAAAATCAGATGTGAAGAGGGTCTGCTTGATAGTCCAGTGTCTGGTGCATTGTGAAGTCAGTGAAAATATTGTTGAATTATTACAAAAGATGTAAGGTAGTAAAAATAAACCAATTATACATGTTCAAAAATGGAAAAAAAGAGTTTATTAAATTGTCTAAAGAGTAGGAGGAGATAAAACTAGAAAAAAGGACAAACAGTAGATTTTAAAGACTTTTAAAAAGAGTAGAAGGGGCATTTTATGATGAGTACTGAAACCAGCAGGAAGTTATTAAAAATTTCTGAAGACTGGGTTTCAGGAAAGGGTGAGATTAAATTTTTCTGTTTCCAGGTGTGAGTTTAGAGAGCCTACTGCATTTTGGACATATTGCCATTTGGAGATATGTAGTAGTAATAAATAACATGTTGCAAAACCCAAGGCAGGAGTGTTGGCTCCATATTCAAGTACACTTTTGTAATGGTTGTGAAATCAGTATCCCAGTGCACTCAAGGGCATCCTAGGAAATAAAAATAAGGGAATGAGGGCTATTCTAGTCTGTTTTAAGGTTGGAGGGCCATCTTGCTCTTGCTGTTTGGGGCATTCAGCTTATATTTCTAAAGTTAAGAGTTATTGTAACTCCATTTGCAGGTCATTTTTATGGCGATGCAGAATATTCATTGACTAAATTCTGGAGTATTTCCTACTTATACACCAGTTCTTGTAAAGAGTAGAAGATTCCTGGCAGTCAAGCACTGATTACGGGAAATGACCCAAAGGTTTCTGTGATGTATCCAGACAAATCAAGAATGTGTATTGGAGGTGGGGGAAGATGCGGGGGGAGGAGGGGGGCAGGATACAACTGTTTCATTTTAATTCCCTGGAGATTGAGGATTCAGAGCCAACAAGGAAGTTAAGGTTTGCCAACACTGCTGGTAGCAAATCAAGGAGTTAAAGATAGATAGATTGTTTAATTATTTAAAGATATGAAGCCAAATTCACTTACGGAATTAATGAAGTCTATGGAAATTATACCCACTTATGCCAGGGCTGAATTTGGTTCATTGTTCCGTGGTATATTGTCCCTTATATAATCTGTATTATGTGTTTTAAATCTGTAGAGTTGATGAACTTCATAATATTTTACTACTTTTTCTTCTCTTTTTGCAATCTTTTGTAAATTCTGTTTTTAATTCCCAACAAAAACAAATCTTAATATTGAAATCTGCTAAAATATCTCCTGCTTTTAAAAATTTGAATACATTGTAGATAGTTTAATTTGAACATGTTTAGATTATGGAGGTTAGTCTTGCATAGATTATACATTTACTGGTGAGTGTTAACTCCCAAGAGAGGTCAAAATGCCATCTTATATTTACATAACTGACTCATGTAGTGTTTGAGATGGAAGATGAAATTTTCAAGCCCAGGGCTTGGCAGCATGATACTTCCTTGTAGTAAACAGATTGATGCTAATACCTAGAGCTCTTTTTCCCTTAATACTTTTAAAATCTTGACAAGAGGGCACAAACTATGGTTTGAACCTCCCTAGAAGGCAGGTGTTCAAACATTCTCACTCTCAGCAGGTGAGAACACTAATCCTTTGCAGTTGCTAGAGCTAATTAGGGGTTCTCTAACAGCTACATGCTTATTATATTGTCTTATCTCTCATGATCTATTGCTAAGGAACCACGTGTGTTCCCTTGGGTTAGGTACAAACAGTCAAAAAGCCCGAGGCTGAATCAATTCAGTCTTTGTAGGTTAGTCTAAAATGCAGCGATTAAATTGATACAAGAAAGTGAACAGACATTTGCCTTTGATCAGGAAATGCAGCCACATGCCTACAGTGGCTCAGGCCAGAAGCTGGGGGGAGCTAGAGCACAGCTCTCTGGCTATGTGTTCACTTCCTCTTCCTGCTGCCCCCTGGTCTCTGGGATTTGCAGTCCAGAATTACACCAGCAGGACTCTGCAGGGTTGCTCACCACTTTCTCTTCCTGCTTCTAGGTGCCTCTGGGATTTGTAGTCCACAGGTGCAGTGAGCAGTAAGTTTGAGCTGGGGAAGGGGTGTTTAATCCCCTCCCTGGCCCCAAATCCGAGCCGGGATTTGCCTGTGGGGGGCAGTTCCCCTTTGCAGATTGGGCTGCATCCCCAGCTGGGCTAATCCCCCCTTTATTAGCCAGCTCTCACTGCTCCAGCTAGGGAGCAGAGGGGTGGGGCCAGCCCTGCTCTGAGGAGCAGATAGCCCAGCCCAGCAAAGCATGCTGGGAGATTGTGATTTAACTTGAACCAGGAAGGGGTCTGGGGCAGAAGGTTCATAAATTGGTTTCACCCAAATCAGTTAAGTCTGATATTACATTCAACCAAGTGTATCTTAAACTAGTTTCAACCATTTTGAAACTGGTTTCTGTGCACTGAGCTTCTGTTCTGTTACAGGCTTAAACCAGTTTCTGATCACTTAAACTGGTTTATGTGTAATTTCTGTCCCTAGCTTTAATGACTTTAGATTCTGTCCTCAAGATACCAGTTGCTGTTAACAGGAGTAACTGTCTTTCCCTGCTCTCAGCTTCATTAGTAGAGGCTGTTAGTCAGGCTACAGTGGTACCCGTTTTCTGCAGACCATGTAAGGAGTACGGTGTAGAGTTGCTCATAACAGATGTTTTCCTCTAGAAATATATGTACGTTTAGGGAAGAGCACAGTACTGGAAGAGGGTTTGGAGGGAGTGGTTCTTAAATCTTCATGTGAAAAACCAGAAGAGTACAATGTATGGCAAACCTGTTGTGAATAGGTCCATGATGTTCCTACAGAGTGAACGCTGTATATGTAATGAAGTTTCATGTGCAAATTTGAGCTATTTGGAAAATATGTATTTGTAGATTTTGTTTCAGTGGATTCAGTTTCTCAATACTTGAAGTTCTATTATATAACACTAATTTCTAATATTACAGGGATCAGCTTTTAGCACTCAGCAGCCTGAAGCTTATAATCTCTTCATGACCTCGGCAATTGGTGATGGTATTAAACTGTGGGACTTAAGAACATTAAGGTAAGGCCAGATTCATTGTTTGAACTTTTTATTTCAAAGTACTCCTATTCAGACTCCCTGTAATTGATGGGGCAATTGAAATTAAATTAATTAGCATATGTAAAATGTTTTTGAGGAGATAAGCAGTATATGTATGTGATAATTCTTATGAGTAAAAGAGGTAGTATGCAGTAACTATACAGGCAGTCCTCGGACTTACAACACAATTGGTTCCTGAAAATCACGTCTTAAGTCAAAACATTGTAACTTAGAGCCAATTTTCTCAAAAGAAACAATGTTATAAATGGGGGATTGGTTCCTGAACCAAGGCCCGATACCCTCTTTTCACTAAAAATGCCCCAGAATTTTGTACTAGATCAATTATAGATGAATAATATAGCTACATTAATATATTTCTATTGTAAATAGCAATCATATTGATTTGGAAGGACTTCTTTGAGATGACTTTGCTGGACTTTTTGAAAGGCTCTTGGTTGGATTTTTGAAGGGTTCTTGGCTGGAGTCTTCTCAGGAGTCTTGGCTGCAGGTTTTTCTGGAGTCTTGTTTGCTTTCTTAAAGAAAGTATCCAAGGAAGTTTGTACAGATGTTCTCCAGGGAGATGACCGATGCAGTGAACTTGTTTGCTGGTGTGGCATCGCATCAGATCAAGCGTTGTAATGTTGAAACCGGGTGTCAATTTATAAACGTTGTAAGTGCGAAACATTGTAACTCAAAACGTAAGTTGAGGACTGCGCGCACATACCTAGGCAGCATGTTTCTTTAAAGTTATGCAAAACCTGATAACTTCTTCCATGTCAAAAGTATTTTTTGACTAAAGTCAATCTCAGTGGAAAGATAGTAGTATAAAAATGACGTTATGGAGTGTGAAAGCAGGTCTGCTTGGTTTTTGGTTGTAGCTGTGCTGGTCTAAGGATATAGGCAGGCAAAGTTCTTTGAGTAGATGTGATATCTTTTATTAGACCAACTGAGTGGTTGGAAAAGAGGTCTTAGCAAGCTTTCGACTGCAAACACCCTTCACCTACATAAGAAGTCTGCTGTTTTGAGACTCTGAGGAAGCAAGTCTACAATATTTAGATTCTTTATTTTTTGGGATAATCTCAGTTTGAGAATGTTGACAGCTTACATAAAGCAAGAGCTGTATTTTAACTTTTGTCTGGTCAGGAAAAAAACACTGAAGCAGAAGCTAATAAACAGTCAACAATTGTCAACCATTGCTTCATGTTCACTACTTATTCTGCCTACAAAAGGATGCACCGTACTGACCCATAACAGAGTTATAACAGATCCAAAATGTCATCCAGTATTTAAAGTAGAAAAACAGTTTTATGTAACTAAATTATTATAAATCATGTATAAAGTGCCATAAATATACATGGTGCTTTGTGACACCCAGAATAAAACACTACCCCTCTTCTAAGAGGATATACTCTAACATTATAACAGAAAATCTAACAATCTAACAGAAGGAGGGAAGAAAGGGCAAAGGGTGACAGCTGTTTAGGAAAGAGAAGATTTGGGAAGATATTTATTGAGGAAGCAAAGATAGGGAATCTTTCTCAAAGTAAAGATTTACTGAGAACTGGTTTGAAAGCCTGAGGTGCTTTAGCTTTAATTGTTATTTTGGGGCTTCTTGTATATATTTTTTTTATTAAATGTAATATGTTATGGTTTGGCCATTAGTTCCTTTTTCTTTTTGATTAGGAAACACTTGATGATGTTTTCACTTTTTTGTAAAAATGTGTTAAGCCTAGAGGGAGGTGTATAAGTTCTTGCCAAAATATGGTACTTTATTACCTGCCCCAAACGTCAAAAAACAAAGAAACTGGAGACTTCTGGGGTTTGAATCTATTATGTTCTTATGTTTTTGCAATAAGGTGATCCAACTGCTATTCTAGAAGAGTAATGAGCAAATTGAGAACTTCTCACAGATCACTTATCTGACTCTTCCTTTAAATATTAACATGAGCAGAGCAGGTGAATGGTAAAGTAGTTGAAAGTGTAAAGCTGGGTAATCAATTAAATGCATATGTCTTGGGGAAGGAGAATAATTTATTTATGTGCTTGCTTCTTATTTAGCTTGGCTGGGTTAGTGCATTTTAATGTCTATTTCATTCAGATGGCTAAATTAAATTAAAGCAGGCTCTTTGTAGTCTATATTTAAAGTGTGTATACTTATATGTGTGTATGTATGTGTCTATATATAAATATGTAATACAGTAACCTGGTAGTGGTCACTGCTAGTGACCATTGTAGTAAAGAAAAAAAATGGTCTGTGAATCCCTGTCTTTTCACTAGTTTACGACTCTCCAAAAAGTTATCCTGGTTCTGCCCAAAGGTAGAATTTACTTAATATATTCTCGAATCCCCACAAGGAAGAAAATAGTTCACTATTTCCTAATATGTCCACCAGGTGTTTTTCACATACTTAATTTGAAAAATGGCTGTGTGTGGAAAGTTCTGATTTAGCTTGGAAAAAGTCTATATTCAAGTGTTGGAGCACCGAAGTGCTACACAGTTGGAAAATTTGTGGTTTTGTGTTCATAACACCCATCCAGTACAATCCAGTCTACTTTTTTGCATTGTCAGGTACTTCAGTTATTGCCAACCAATCCTATCCTGGACCAGTTCCTTTAATTTGTTCAAGTTGTTGATCTGTAAAGTTACTGCTTCAGGCATTATCATGCTGGGCCCTCTGGGTCAACTTCTCTGTTTTGCTTTGGGGTTTTTCAAAACAGGGATTTTTTAAGGGACCCTGTTTTCTGATATTTTCAAAACATGGCTAAGGTAAGTCTGCCTTCTCATTTGTACTATTTATGCAGCTGTGGATAACTGTCTTCACCAAGATCTCAATATTTTTTATTTTGTCAGACCATTTTGCTTTGAATATCTGGTGTAGGCATTCACCCTGAAAACTGTTTAACTTCTGTTTAAGAGACTTGTTGCCCTTCCATGACTTTGACCCATGCTGGAAAATGTTTAGTATGCATTGCTTCTAAAAATTCGTATGCGAATACTGATGGTTATTGGACTTCACTACTGGGAGAAACTTCCAAAAAGCAGTGTTTGCCTTAACAACTTGAGTCGTTATGTTATAAATTCATTCTCCAGATTTAGGAAAGATCCTGTCCTGTTAAGGAAACTTACCAAGAGTTCTCAAGGCTTCTCTTTCTTGAGTGATGGAGTTGTGGAAAGTTTCATTCGTTTTTGCAAACTCTATTGTTTGACTCACTGACTATAATACCTAAATGTCTTGCAGTTCACATTAGATTATTGGTCATTTGCTACATTTTATTTGTCAATGTATTCAGGAGACAAATATCATCAGCAAAATACTGATGTGCAAGCATGGTGGCTGTTCATAGAGTTCCAGTATCCAGATTAGAGTTCTATATCATGACAAAGTAACTCAAAGATGCAGCCTGCTAGGACCAGAGAGTCTGTCCCCACTTCAGGGGAAAGAGGGGACAGACTCTCTAATTCCAATGGTAATATTGAACCTGTCAAGGATTTCAGTATTGACATGATGGAGAGGCATGTGTGCTACCAGTGACCTTGAGAGTGATGCCATCTGGAGTTTTATATGCCTAGTAGGGGTCATCTATCGTGGCAAGGTCAGGAGCAAAGTTTCTAGACTAACAGGGATCCAAAAACAAAAATTACTACCAGTGGAGCAGGTGCATGGAGAAAGAATACTTTAAATGGCTGCAAAGGTGGATGAAGTCTGCAGTGGAACAGAAACCTTCAGTTGTCTAGGTTTTCCTTGCTGTCAGATTAAGGTTTACTTCCCACAGAGTTTCATGCCAATGCTGATGCACAGTGACATCCTTATGTTAAACAAAAACATGTGCAGGAATCTTCCATCAACAGCAAGTCTTATGGTGATGGGTGAGTGGCAACAGAGGCAGATTACCAAAAGCTCCTAGTCAAGGACCTACATGGAGGCAATGACTGTGTGATGGTCATTTTGTACTTAGAACTGAGCAGATATGCAATTCAGCAGCTGCAGTCATGACTTAGTAGGTCTACTTAGGATCTGCTCTGCTTACCCCATAAATGGGGGGAGGGGCTAGAAAAGGTGCCGTAAACATAATCTGTCTTATTTCATTTGACTTGAAAACTGTATCCATTGGGATCTATCTACAGTCTAAATCACATAATGAAGTTTGACACCTGGAATGTCTGTATCCCAGTGGACAGCCCTAACAGGGCCAGATTAAAGCAATCCATAGTATTGGTTTTGCTATCAAGACCAAGGTTGTTACTCAGATGCCAGAATGACTGGTTGGCAGCGAGCCTCTCATGACCATTTGTCTTCTGCTAATCAGCAAACAACATGTAACAGTCAACAGTGCATATGCCCTGACTCCTGATGTAGAAGATGAAACAAAGGAAGAATTATATTCTAAACTTGGCCAAATCCTATCACCTGTCACCAAACAGAAAAGATAATTCTTCTTGGTGATTTCAGTGCTAGAGTGGACAGGGACTCTGAGCTATGGAAAGGGTAGAGAAAGTCAATTCCAGTGGAATTCCCCTCCTGAGCAAGCATTCAGGACATGATCTCATCATTATAAACTCCCTATTCCATAGAAGCAAAAAATGGAAGACATCATGGGTGCTCTCCTGCTTAAAAGACTGGCACTTGATTGACTTTGTTATAGTATGTGCCCGGGACTAGTGCAATATATCACCAATGCTATAAGCAGCTGAGATGACTGCTGGACTGATCATCTTCTGATACATTCTGTCATGTTCATTCGTATCCCCCCAAAATGGCATAAGCAAAAGAAGCAACCAAGGAGGTTTAATATTGAGTGCTTAAAAGACCCTGCTAAAACAATCATCTCCAGCACTCTCTTAGTGAGAAATTCTCCAACCACCCTGATGATCATCCCAGTGACTGGAGAGATGCCAGAATTGTAACCATATTTAACAAAGGAGATAGATTGGATTGCTGCAGTTACTGTGGCACTGTGCTCTTGTCCTTATCTGGGAAGATCCCTGCCTGCATTCTCCTCGGTAGACTCACTGAGGAGATTCTACCTGAGTCTCCATGTGGTTTCAAAATACTGAAAGGTATAATAGACATGATCTTTGTTGCTTGACAGCTTCAGAAGTGCCATGAACAACATAGAGCTCTTTACATGGCCTTCATTGTCCTGACTAAAGCCTTTGATTCAATCAAGAGAGAGGCCCAATGATCAGACTTCTTCATGATGACATGACAACAACTCTCCTGAGCAATGGCTTGGAAAAGATCCCCTTCACTGTTATAGCTGGAGTCAAGCAAGGATGCATGACTGCAGCAACACTCTTTCTCATCTGTATCACAGCTATTCTGCATCTCATGGATAAGTCCTGGGGCCAGTTTTGTTCAATATCTTCATTAATGATCTGGAAGATGGGATGGAGTGCTCCCTCAGCAAGTCTGCAGATGACACCAAGCTGGGGCGAGTAGTAAATATTCTGGAAGGTAGGGCTAGCTTTCAGAATGACCTATAGGAATTGGAGGATTGGGCCAAAAGAAATCTCATGAGGTTCAATAAGGATAAGTGCAAAGTCCTGCTCTTAAGATGGAAGAATCCCTTGACTGCTACAGATTTGGGACCAAATGGCTTAGCAGCAGCTCTGCAGAAAAGGATGTGGGGATTATAGAATGAGTCAACAGTGTGCTCTTGTTGTGAAGTAGGTTGACAGCATACTGGGCTGCATTAGTAGGAACAGAGCCATTGCTTGGGGGAGGCAAATTGAGGCGACTTCCCTGGGCCCCATGCTTTGAGGGGCCTTGCAGATAGTGCCACACAGGCCCTGCAAGCTGCTCCGTGTGCCAGCCACTCGCCATCCTCCCCCCCCCCCCCCCCCCCAACCTGAATTGCTCTGGGCCCTGCACACCCCTAGGGTCAGCTCTGAGTAGGAGTGTTGCCAGCAGATCGAGGGAAGTAATTATTCCTCTCTATTTGGTACTGGTGAGGCCACAGCTGGAGTACTGTGTCCAGTTTTGGGCCCCGCACTACAGAAAGGATGTGGAAAAATTGGAGAAAGTTCAGTGGAGGGCAATGAAAATGGTTTGGGGGCTGGGGCACATGACATATGAGGAGCAGCTGAGGGAACTGGGCTTATTTAGTTTGGACAAGAGAAGACCCAGAGGAGAGGGGAGGGGGATTTGATAGCTTGAATTACCTGGAGTGGTTCCAAATAGGATGGAGCTACACCAGGGCTGGGCAAAATACGGCCTGCGGGCCAGATGCAGCCTGCTAGGCCATTCTATCTGGTCCGTGGGGGCCCTAAAAAATGTAGAAAATTTATATTTATCTGCCCTTGGTTCCTGTCAAAAATGACATGAACCAAGGGCAGTAGGACCCAGGGAAAGCCCAGTGGGCTCCCACAACAGCAGGGCTTGCCTGGCCCCACCCCCCCAGAAGCCAGGGGCTTCTGGCTTGGGGCCACGTGGCTGCCCTGGCGCTGGCACCTCAGATAAGGGGGAAGGGCAGGGGAGGACCCCGTGCAGGGAAGGAGCCCGGGGAAAAGTGACCTGGAGAAAAGTTGAGTGTAGGGGCTGGAAAAGTGGCCCCTCACCTGCCCCATGGC
>NW_005841870.1:2470978-2471329 GCF_000455745.1 Alligator sinensis
CCAACAGCCTCACGGGCTGTCGTGAGCAGGCACAGGCAGCCCCACATAGCCTGTGAGCAGATGCAGCGTGGGGTGCTGGCCACAGGGCGGCCGAGGGGCTGCTGTCCTTACCCTCTGCACTCAGCATCATCTTGTAAGCCAGCCCCACTGCCAGCCTGGGCCCTACACCAGCTCTGGGCTTGCCCATCGGGGCTGCACGTGGCAACAGCAGCTGCGGCCACCCCGCTTGCCACATCGGGCAGTGTTTGCCACTGCCACCTGTGGGCTCGCTTCGCCCCCCCTCGCGCTCAGCTTTTCCCTAGGCTCCTTTGCAGCGCGGAGAAAAGCGGCCCCTGCCCCGCCCCATGGCTG
>NW_005841870.1:2471521-2496174 GCF_000455745.1 Alligator sinensis
ACTGGCCACCACCCCCTGCTGCCACCCCCCTTGCCACATCGGGCAGTGTTTGCCACTGCCACCTGTGGGCTGCCCAGCGCATGAGCTCCGGGCGGCCAGCAGCAGCCAACACTGCCCGGCGCAGCAAGCAGTGAGGCCACAGCTGCTGCCAAAGACGGGCGAGTCCGGAACCGGCACGGAGCCTAGGCTTGCAGCGGGGCCGGGTTATAAGCTGGTGCTGAGTCTTGGGGGTGGGGAGTGGCCCCTCACCTGCCCTGTGGCTGGTGCCCCACTCTGCAGCTGCTTGCAGCCCACGCACGAGCCATGGGGCGGGCGAGGGGCCGCTTTTCCCTGTGCTCAGCACTTGCTTCTTCCCTGCCGGAGTCAGGGGCTGTGTGCTGCCCCCAACCTGTACCGTGGGGCTGGGGGCACTGGGAATGAGTAGGTGCAGGAGCCAGCGGGAACATGGGGCCTGCAGCGGTGTTCCAGGGCCAGTGCCAGCAGGGCCCAGAGCAGGGTGGTAGGAACGCAGCGTCCCAGCTGGTGGGGGCTCTATGGAGCTGAGCCAGCTCCCCCCTCTCCCTGCTGATGCAGCCCAGCCCAGCTCCACAGACCCCTGCTAGCCTGTGCCCCGCTTTGGGCCCCACTGGTGCTGGCCCTGAGACATGGGTCCCAAGGCTTTGGGACATTGGTTCCAAGATGGTGACCTGTGGGGCACCTGTCAAGGGACAGGGCTACCCATGCAGCCCTTGACAGCCTGCCAAAACTGGGTAAGCGGCCCTTTGCCTGAAATAATTGCCCACCCTGAGCTATACTGTTCTTAGTGGTGCCAGATGACAGAACAAAGAGCAATGGTCTAAAGTTACAGCAAGGGAAGTTTAGGTTAGATATGAGGAAAAGCTCTCTCACTTGGAAGGTGGTGAGGCACTGGAACAGGTTATGCAGAGAGGTGGTTGAATCTCCATCCTTGGAGGTTCTCAAAAATGAGTAAGTACTCATTTAAGATTGGGTTTTAGTTCTTTTGTTGAATGCAGGTCACTATGTGCCTTTATTATTTTGAAGAGAACTGCATTACATTTCTCTAAATCTTTCTTAAAAATTAATTTTTTCTCATATAGAGATCTGAGAGGAACATCTAGCTCCATAGGTGATTTTGGAAAAGGAAGTTGCTGAATCTGGCTTTTAAATCACTTCTGGAACTGAAACAGATTTAAGGGTCTTACAGTTTATTCAGACTGGATACATCATTCAATCCCAGTCCATGGCTGTTCCTCACCAACCACTTTCAAAAGAGTTGCATGTTGAACTAGACAGTTATTACTTTAACTCAGTACAATAGAACTAGTGCCTTGAAAGTAAGAAAATGGTTTTTAATGGCCCTTTCTTCCTTATTCCATAAAAGAAAGGAAGATGGCAATCTGTAATAGATTTCTGCTCTCTCACTGTATACCTATGACTCATCCGATTTCACTTGTTAACTCTTGCTTCTATGTTAGTCACTCTGGATCTCTTGGACTGGTTAATTACTCTCAATTTATAGGATGCATACTTTGATTCATGATGCTGGGAAATTGCTTTCACTTCAAAGCACTACCTTTTGGCTTGTCAGCTGCATCAAAGTTACTTGCAAAATGGTTATGGGTAGCATCAACTCATTTCCACTGATGCGGGTTACATTCGTACTCCACCTCAGCAATTGATTATTTCAAAGAAAGTCAGGTCTCCAAATTTTAACATTTGTAATCGTTTTCCTTGCTAGTTCCTTCTCATTGAAAGTGAACTGGTTGGTGAGGAACAGGCAGGAGAGGTTCAAATTTGCTCAGGGAATTTTTTGACTTCATTGAGTTATGCACCTTCCTGGAGGAGAGAATAGCATCTAAAATCCATGTAGGTGACCTGACATGCTACTTATTCATCAAAAATTAGCTGTGCAAATGCTGCCTACTCATCTCAAGATGAAGTTGAATTCAGGCCCTAAATTCTGCAAACTGTTTGTGATCGGCTTAGATATTTAATAGCATATTCTACAAGCTTTATAATGATGAAAAGCAGCCAGTTTATCCTATCATATGGTTACTAGATGTTTGTTGTGCAAACCCTGGCAAAGCTGCCCCCAAAGAGGGCATACTTAAGGTCCTGGCAGGCATTACATGTATTGCATGATTAGCATGTTATGATGCCTTAAAATGAACATGGGTTTTGTCTCTCAGATTAAGCATGTAACATCCAAAAGGAGCTGGATTCACCACCTATTGCTACTTATCAAACCAAAAAACCCCATAGAAACAACCGATGTTAAAGGAACACTTGGGATAAGTATATATTGTGGATGTAAACTTGTACACATGTACTGTGTTATTCTGTTGCCTCTCACTGTTGCCTGTCACTAGGGTTTGAACACTGCAAGGTTAATAGGTGGCATAGCAAAGTTATAGGTAGACTTTGTAGCTATTGACTATACTTAGATTCTTAGAAGGTATATTAAGGATAGGTTTTTTGGGAGTGGTTATGGTTGTCATTGCATGTGCAATTCTGTTTGGGATAGAAATGTTTTATTGAAAAAGAAGCTCAAAATTAGACAAGGAAAAGAAAAAGGAAGTGATGCTATAGTTTTCCATGAGTAAAGAAAAGTGGAACTAACCTGAAATATATAAACTCCACAGTGGCAAAACAGGATTAATGGGAGCCTGAAAGGTTAATTTGCTCTCCTGACTTCACCTGGAACTGTCTTATAACTGAGTTACTGGGCATGCCTATGGTCGCAGTGCACCCTCAAGATAAAGTTGCTTTTGGGGGTTCACTGTGTGGCATGCATGAGTGTTCTCCCAAAATAGGTTTCATCTTGTGGTGTTTGGTCTCCAATTGTAGCTATTGCAGAACTGTGTTCAGTTCTATTGTCCTCATAATTGTATTTGATATAAATGTAATTTTTATGTACCTTTATATTTCAGCTAAGGTTATGTTAGTAAGATGGTGATTAAATTGGACAACCAACAACCATTCACACTTAGGACCTCAGGAGGTCATTTAGTCTGGTGGCTCTCAAACATTTTTGTACCAGGACACATTTATAAACATCGATGGCCAGTCCTGACCCAGTAAATAGTTTAAGTAGAAAACAGCTCCCTGTCCCCAGGCTCCAGTCACCCAGTGTGTAGGGCAGGGGGTGGGTGTGTGGGTGTGGGGCATGGCGGGACATGTGTCCCCTCAGGGTTTATGCACCCACAGCAGGCATGGGACTACAGCCTTTCTGGACTGGCATAGGCAGAAGATGTCTCTGTGACCCAGTGGGAGCGAATTGGTGCGGGAGGGCAGAGTGGGGCAGCAACACTCATTTCTGCCACTTCTGCCAGAACTCCCACACCAGCTGTGCTGCCAGAAGTCTGAAGATAATGGACAGAGCGGGGGGGCTGCGCTGCCCTCATCTTCTCCCGCCAGCAGCTGCTTGTGCACTGGGCTGCAGCTCTGGCCTGCCACCATGGCGTGGCCACCACTGCCACTCCCCGCAGGCCACAGTTCTACCCCAGAAAGCAGTTAGGGTGGTGGGAAGTATGACCTGTGCCCCCCCCCAACATGTCATCTATGCTCCTCCTCTCCCCTAGTCCCATAAGCTTACCTGTGGGGAGCTGCAGGAGCTGCTTTCCATGTTCCTGGCTGCCATGTGCATGTGTGTATGCCCACATGTACGTGGTGCTCCCTACCTGATCACCCTCCACCCTCTCACCCCAGCTGCAAGCAGCTGCACGCAGGCTAGAACTCTAGCAGGTGGTATTCCACACTAACTTTCTCCATGAAGAAGGGGACTATAATTTATTTCATAACCCAAAAGCAGGGGCCACTTCAGGTCTGCAGAAATTCCTCACTGCAGTCTAGTGTAAGGGTAGAGAAACTGAGGTGCTGGGATAGGGAATTATCTCAGAGCAGTCTCTGTTTGATCCTTGGGGCAAGTGGCAGCATAGCGGGAAGAAACTCAGCTCTGGGGGTTCCCAGCAGACTAAATGCTTTTGCGCCACTTTAATGGTGTCGATGTTTGCATGCTTCGGTGGCATATTGAGCGTTAATTTCAGCCGCTGTAGGAAATTTGGCGGCGTAATGCACCATAAATTACTTGGGATGCAGGTAACTGAAACTTCTTCAAGTACCGGGCTCCGTGCAGCTTGGGGGCTCTGCAGGAAGCCCTGGAGGCAGACTCCGCCCAAGAAAAGTGGCAAACCTGATCTCTGCTCCCCCCACCGGAGCCTGCCTGCCTGAGCTGTGTGGGGGCCTGATGTTTCCCTCCGCAGCTGCGGTGCCCCCCCCCCCGGGAATGCCTGGGCTGAATGCCCGCAGGCGGAAGCACCACAGTCCTCCCCTCATCCCAGGGACTGCTACGCCCACTGGCAGCTCGCCCTTCCCTCCCTGCCAGACAGGCAGGTAAGTCAGCAGGGTGTGTGCATTACATGGGGGTTTAATCAGCCTTAAATTGAAGTGATGTTTTTTAAAACCCACCACTTCAATTTAGGACCTCCATTTCGTCCACACATGCCCTAAAGGAATTGAAGAGGAAAAAGTACGTGGTACTGAGAAGTGGCATTGGCAGGACTGCCTCTGTTTTGGACTTTTTTGTGTTGGGTTGGAATTTGGTGGACAGTTAGTATCCCGGTGAGGGTGGGATAAAATGGGACTTAAGCAGAAATCTCAGTCATGGAGGAAGAAGACTGCCACATGGCCTGGAGTGTCATTTGGCATGGAATCACCAAAATGAGGGCAAAACCTTACGGCACTACACCCAGCCCTGAAGGGGGTTTGCTGGGTGATGAATCTCCCTTCTTATTTCTGACTTGTTTTGCCGTCTTAAACAGTAAACTGTTGAGGACAGTGACCTTATCTAAAGCTCCAAGCATACTTTTGTTACCATGCCAGTAATAAAAAGCCCGATCAGTTTTCCTTGGTCCACTCATGGAGAGAAGAATTTGTCACGACAGACTGACTGTTTTGGATACACAGGGTTTTGTGAGTCATTATATAATGCCTGTGGCAGTCCTTTCTGCTGGAAAGGAATCAGAAATTGGAACACTAGCGAGACCTCTGCATCTAAGAGGTAGCTGGTGTGAAACATCTGCCCCTGGAACACTGTTAAGCCTGAGGGGTTTTCAGCTTGGCTGGATTCAGGAACAAGACTTATGATGTGTTCTGATGTATATCTTAAAAGAACAATTGTTTACGTGTGTGCACATGTGCATGTGGCAGAAAAACATCTTAGAAGTCACTGAAAGATACCATATAATATCCTTTGAGTGCTTGTCCCTGTGCACATTGTCCTCGAGGTGCAGCTGTACTTCATTCCCTTACATTGGACAGTTTTGGTTACCAAGTACCTCTATTCTTTTCTACTTTCTCAGCTTGAGATGGAACTTTCTGTTGTCTGGGTATAGTCCTTTCTTGTTATGTCTGACAGTTTTGTAGGTTAGGTCTCTTTACAAGTTCTCTTTTTGCTATTAGTCATTTTAGTTTCCTTTGCTGCCAGTTGGTGGTTTTTGTTTTCTTTGTTTGCTTGTACAAATAAATCCATACTTATTCAGGACCTAATTGCTGTGCCACATTCCTGATATTAAAAGAGCTTTAGCCTTTTGTTCACCAATAACCAAGCCCTTCAGGCCATTTCCTCTACTCATTATAGCCATAGTAGGTACAGTGATCTCCATCCAGACGTTCTCAAAAAGTGAATCTGTGATTGTGTGAGGATGGGCTAGGAAACGTCCAAGGTCTGTTTCCTTGTGGTGGCTAGGGCCTGGAGATCTCTTTGCACCTTCTGTCAATATTGACTCATTACCAAAGGCTCTTGGATTCTGTTAATGAGGCCCATTTTATCCTCTTACTGTGAAGCCCAAGAAGAGTCCGAATGCAAGCACACTGTGCCAGTGCTGCTACACAAAAGTCTCTGAGCTTGATTGCATGAGGCACATGCAACCCTCACAGGGGAAATATGCATGTGAACAACACATCTCAAGTCCTCTACTTACTGTAAGGTAATTACCAGCAACTTCTCTCAGATCACATTGGTTTCTCAGATTTTAGTTCATAATGATCCCTGAGGTTATTTGGGGTCCAAATCTGCTCCAAAAATGCCTGTTGATGTTGATAGGAGTTCTGGTACACATGAAATCCAGGACTGAGCCCAATAAATTCTAGGGAAATATAGATGTCTTGCAGTTCAAAGAGGTATTCTTTATAAAACGTCAGTGATTGCTCCTGCCTTCAAAAGTGGTCTGTGCTTGCTTTTTTGAATGATGGATAAGCACCACTAGGTCTGTCTCATCACAAAATAATGGAATTTTTTTTAGGGTGTCTTTCAGCAGGCTGAGGGAGATCAACTTGTCATTCAGCATGTCCCAGCTGGCGCACAGTGTAAATCTCTAAAACAGAGAAACCTGGTTTAACAATTTGGGGCCCATTGCAGGGGGTTGTTCTTGCTGAAATAAATGTCTTGTGTCATTGCCTGTTGACGTGAATGGAGACATTTGTTAGCGGCAAAGAAATCAAAAATTGTCAAAGTTACTTTTTCAAATTTGTCCCAGATACTAGCATCAGTATTAAAAAGGATTTTAAAAGAAAAAAATAGCTCTTTCAAAGGCTGAAATGCATAGGTTTGTTTTCTTTTCTTTCTTCCTTTTTAAAATTTTTTTGAAGGAAAATATTGAGCAGATATAATAGCATCCGTAATAAAAGAAGTTCACAACAAAGTAACACCATCCATACTATGGATATAGAAATCTGCCTTTATGTAAAGTGCATTTTTTAAATTTGATTCGATTATGAATGCCTAATTAGAATATATAAATATTTTTAGCAGTTGGGAGTGGTGTTTTGTTTGTTTGTTTTTATTGCCCTGGTTTACTTTATTGTTGCATATTATTTAATTTTATCTATATTTTCCTTGTATTATCATATATTGTGCTCTTTTTTAATTATGTTTAAACTGGTAGAATATGTGATTGTATTTTATGCTCTTAGCACAACTCATACTTTATATAATTTTATTATTATATACCATTTTATTGTCCATTTTTAGTGAAAGCTGTAAACAAACTACTACTGCTACATAGGAGCAGATCTATATTGAAAATAAAATGCTCAAACACTACTCATTCCTTGTTAATTGCTACTTATTTTTATAAGGATGACAAAATAACCCAGGGTTAATAAGACCGTTTGTGTCAGGAATCTACTTGCAGTTCAACAGTCTTCTAATCCAGAAATATTAAATCCTTTTTTAAATAAACCACCTTTGTATAAAAAAAGTTATGTTTATGTACAAAAACAGTTAATTTGCTCTGCATGATCAGCTATAATTTTATCTACTCATACTCTGAGATTGGAAAGCCAAGAACCTCAGCACCTGCATGTTTGCTCCTTTTTATCTTTAAGTTAACCAGACATTGAATAAAAAATAGAAATAATCTTGGCAGAAGGGACAAATCAGGAGAACATCATAATCACTATGCTTCAGCAACAGGCTTGCTCTTGCTTTCTCTCTCTTTCTTGCCACATGAATCTTGATTTCTTCGCCACAGTGACACAGTTATGACAGAGGAATGGAGAATGCATCCATCTATTCTAGTGTATAGCCTACTGGTAAGGATGCTGTCCTCAAGGAATCACACCCCAGAGTTCATTAGAATTACACTGCCCTGTAAAACATTTGATAGGAAGAAAGGCATTGAGCAAATCTTGGATGCATTCAGTCCCACAGTGAAGAACAAACCACCTCTGAACTATGTTTAAAAAAAAAGGAATCCTATAAAAATGGAAGCCTGGCCATAGTATTAGAGAAAAATATAAGAGTATCTCACACGGAGAGAAAAATTAGGAAGGCCAAAATTATTCAGAAAGAAAATTAGGAAGACCAAGTCATGAATTGAAATGCACCTGGCATAGGACATGAAAGGCAATGAAAAGGGGTTCTATATGTATTTCAAAAGCAAGAGGAAAACCAAAGAAACCATAGATCCCTTAAAGAATGTAGAAGGTAATCTAATTACAAATGATGCAAAGAAGGCAGAAGTATTTAATGCATTTTTACTTCAGTCTTTACAAATAGGAGCAGCTAGCAGATGACAAGCTCAGGTGGCAGCAAAGATGGGGAAGGAGACAAACAGCCTAGAACAGCAGAAGAACCCGTTAGAGATTACTCAGAGAAACTAGATGCTTTCAAGTCAGCAGCGCCAGATGGGATGCACCCTAGGGTACTGAAGGAATTGGCTGAGGTAATTTCAGAGCTATTGGGTATTCTCTTTAAGAATTTTTGGAATTCAGGTGAGATCCTAAATGATGAAAAAAGGGCAAATATATGGCACATCTATAAGAAAGGGAAGAAGGAGGATCTGGGAGATTACAGACCAGTCAGCCTGTCTTTAGTACCTGGATAGGTCATGGAGAAGGTTCTCAAAGAGCCTACGGTGAAGCACCTAGTGAAGAACAAGGTAATCAGGAACAGCCAGTATGGATTCACCAAGAGCAAGTCATGCCTGAACAACCTAATTTCTTTCTATGATAAGGTGACAGGTTCTGTCGATGTGGTAGACCTTGACTTTAGCAAGGTTTATGACATTTGTCTCTCATGATAGTCTTATTGGGCTCAGCCTTAGTGAGACTGCAGCTGGAATACTGCCTCCAATTCTGGGCTCCACACTTTAGAAAGAATGTGGAAAAGCTTGAGAGAGCCCAGAGGAGAGCTGTGTGTGTGATGAGAGGTCAAGAGAACAGGCCTTATGAGGAGAGGCTGAGAAGAATGGGACTTTTCAGCATGGAGAAGCGAAGGCTCTGGGGTGACGTGGTGGTAGCCTGTAAATATATAAGGGGTCTGCATCAGGAACTGGGAGAACATGTGTTCAGTAGAGCACCCCATGGGAAGATGAAGACCAATGGTTACAAACTGCTGAAAGACTGTTTTAGGCTGGACAAAAGGAAAAACTTCTTTACTGTCTGAGTCTCCAGAGTCTGGAATAGACTTCCCCCAGAAGTAGTGCAAGCACCTACTCTGGATACCTTTAAGAAATGCTTGGATGCTTATCTTGCTGGGTGATCTCAGCTGAGTTCCTACCCTTTGGGCAGGGGGCTAGACCTGATTTCGTGAGGTCCCTTCCAGCCCCAGTGCCAATGAAATCTATGAAATCTGTTTGGCACTGGTGAGGCCTCACTTGGAGTACTGTGCTCAGTTTTGGCCTTCAAGAAGGACATGGACAGATTGGAAAGAATCCAGTGGATAGCAGCAAAAATTATTAGGGACCAGAGAAGCAAGACTTATGAGGTAGGGCTGGAAGAACTAGGAATATTTAGTCTGGAAAAGAGAAGACTGAGAGTAGATTGGATAACAGCCTTCAAATACCTGAAGGATGATTATAGAGGGGATGGAGATGGGATTTTCTCTGTGGCCTTAAAAGACAGGACTAGGGCTACCAGCGGGGGAAATCTAGTTTGGAGATTTGGAGGAACTTTCTGACTATGCAGGTGTCAAGCACTGGAGCCTGCTACCCAGAAAAACTGTGGAACTGCACATTTTCTAGGGCAGGTTGGATAGACACTGCTGGGAGGGTTTAGTCAGGGACAACCTAGCCTTGAGCCAGAGCCTGGACTAGAAGAACCTGTGAAGTTCCTTCAAGACCTACTTTCCTTTGATCCTATGACAGTATTTTATATTAATCTGAATTCTGTGAAAGGCCATGGATCTGTACAGAGTGTGAGGAGAGAGAAGAGCCCCAGAGTAGTAAAATGGCCCCACCTGTATTGCAAAGAACTCCGCAGGGCTCCTTCTTTACCCGGTGTTTCAGGAGGGGAGGGGGAGGTAGCCGAAACTCCAGGATAAAAGGAGATGCTGGGCAGGCAAAAGGGGGACACAGGAAACCGGAAGTGACTGACTAAGGCAGCGAGATGGCAGGGAGAGCCGGAGGCGCAGAGGAAGCAAGGGAGACTGGGCTTAAGGAAAGCAACTCTGTGAAGGGAGCTGCCAGGGGAGAGAACCCTGAAGGAAACCCAGGAGAGAAGTTAGAAGGTACCGTAAAGACCCTAATAGCAAGACTGAAGAAAAAGGGTACTGCAAAGTTGGGAATATAAGGGAAGAAGAAATGCCAGTTTGTTTTTGTTCTCCTTTTTGTTAGGGTGAGAGGAAAGTCTCCCCAGATAGTGCGTTTGCAACTGTCAGGACAATAGGCAAGGAAAAGGACTGGCTAGGATTAATGGCAGGTCTGTGCCAGGTTCCAGCCAGGTGAAATACAACCAGGCTCATCGGGGATATTGATTGGCCAGATCTAGAGACCCAAGGAGCATTTTGTACTGCTCAAAGGCAGATTGCGGAGATGACTGAATTACCACCCGGTGGAACGGGCGAGGGTGTAGGGGTTGGTGGAGCCCTCACTGCACTAAGACAAATTGCAAGAGCCAAAGCATCAAGACCCACACGCCCTGGCATTCTATTTTCTCCTGTAACAACAAGTTGTGGCAGGTGAGATCTTGGACGTGTGGGAGAGGCCAGCAAGATATCGCGGTGGACTTCGGCTCATTAGCCGAGGTGCTAAAACTGTCTTTGTGTCAAAGATAGAGTAAGAAAGGAAAAAAGAAAAAAAATGCTCAGACAGGTGATGAGCTTCAGAGATTGACGACACCTTGAACGATAGAGACAAGCCTCTACCACAGATAGGGGCGGGACTTTGGGGTGAAAGCCCCCCATTGGACACAGAGGTCATGGCTGTGTACCAGTTAGTCCTTTCCTGCTGCCAAATTATGTGGTATAATCAATGACTACATAATGGGATAGTAGACACATAAATTTAGCAGTATACTATTTAAATAGTCATCAGTATGACTAGACTATTGGAGTACCTTCAATAAATATGGCTGTACTGGAGATATTTTAAGCTCTCTTACTTTTGCTTTATCTGTTGGATTTAAAGCATGTGCAATATAGCAAGCCTGCCCATAGAATCATCAAGGAGCAAGACCCTTTCTCTTCTATTAGACATTTAAGTATAATCCTATTCCATGCTACTTGACTTCTTCCCCTTAGATTCACCTCAACTCACAAGGCACCCTGCCTGTTTGTCCTGAAAGGTCCCTAGGTACCTGCAGTTCTGTTTCCTCACATCTCCACCACTTCCTTGGACTGAGCATCTGGCCTAGCTCTGGCCTAATCTCATTGTAATTCATAAAGTAGACAGAATGGTTCCTGTCATCTGAGGGATCCAAACAAGGAAGTACTCTGAGCATATTAAATACCATCTGGACAGGGCCTCTTGCAAAGTGTGGTTGGGATTACTTTCTTCTTATGATTGACTGAAACAGGAGGAAGTGCCTGGCTTTTATATAATCTAGTTGTTAGACCAGTTGTCTAAGAAGGAAGAGACTGTGTTTAGTGCCCTCGTCAGTTATGGGGTGGGGGCGGTGGAGAGTGTATTCAAATATACATCTTCTAGGAGAGTGTCCTTAGCAGTAGGCATAGGCTAGGATAGAGGAGTGCACTCTCCATTCCGTTCTTGAAATTGTTCCATTGTGGGCATGCAGTGCAGTGTTGAGAGAAGAGGGGTGCATGGAGCAGTGGTATGATGGGATGTCCATCTGGCGGGCAACCTGGAGGGGGCCATGTCTTGTTCTGAAGGAGCTTGAGGGTGGGAGGCCTTTGGCCTCCTAGAAGTTGGATGATAAAAGTTGTCAAGTAGAAGTCTCCTTCATGCTTCTTGAGTGTTGTATTCTAAATGAAAATGAATGAGTGGAAATTGTAATTAGGTTCATTTAAACCAATCCTTTATTTCCCCATCCCATATGGTATAGGCCAGGGAATAATGGTAGTGGTTCTGTTCTTTCCCATTATTTTGCTTTTGAAAGTATCTGAAGGTTCAGTTTGTTAAGAATTATTCAGAAAGAGTACTTTTTCCTTCCTGCACAACTATAGACAGAACAGACTGGCAGCAGATCAAAGTGGCTGCTCATCACTGTTTTAGAAGTTGCTGCGAGGGAGTAGCCCGAAGAGAAAACAAAACACCTGCTAGCTCAGTCCAGCCCTTCTTGGCTCCAATTAATTTGGAACCTTGAGTAGCTTTCATCGTCATCAGTGTAAAATTTAAGCACTGCTTTTGAGAAGCAAATTAGTTTGTATGCTGAGGCCAAAACAATCTATCTCAGGTTATCACAAATTGAAATTTATGCATGTTACTTCCTAGGAGAAAAAATATCAAGGAACATTCTTTACAACTTTACATTCTAACTCCTAAAGTTTTTACTCTTATTTTTAGTAGATCATTGCTTTCCTTTAATCAAAGTCTTATCACAATGTTCCTGCCTGAGTGGTATTCGAAACTTAACCTAGAGCCTTGTCTGGGTAGATTCTGATACTGATCAGAATTCAGTGAACCTTCACAAAAATAAATTATTACAACTGTCAGATCTCAAGATGGTTTGTAGAGCTACTATTCAGTTAACATTAATTGGGTTTCTTTTCATTTTACTGAAGGTGCGAGCGTCGTTTTGAAGGACATGTTAATCGCTGCCACCCATGTGGAATTGCAGTCTCTCCCTGTGGACGCTTCATTGCCAGTGGATCAGAAGATAAATGTGTATGTAATACTTTATCAACTTTTTTTGGCCAATGATAGTAGCTACTTCTTTTATGCACAAACCTGCCTTTTTGTGCATTGTTGCTAGGCCTTAGATAAAAGCTGACAAAATTATGTCCAGTTCTTTTTGCTGTTACCAGTTTGGTCTTCAGATTTTGTTTGCACATGAGCTCCCATTTGGGCCGCCTTTGAACTTTGCTAAGCGTTCTGTTTAGAATAGTTGAAGCACATTGAGTGCCTTTGGAATGAACTTCCTGATCGTATTTATGTATACAGTGGGCATGGTTTGGAACCTGAGCAACTGAGTGCATTTACATGTAACAAAATGTTTGAATCTTGATGGTAGGTATGTATATGTTCACAATTGCATTTGACGCAGTCCACTTTTTTGCATGAATATAAATCATTTTCTTTTAGGTATTTCACATTCCATGTTTTTTCCTGGAAATCTAACCAAATGGAACTCAGAACAATTTTAAGCGGACTTCAGTTAGTGAGTGCACTGCATGACTTTGAGTCAGTAGCTTAACAGCGATGGGTGCCTGAGGCCTCATCCCTAGGTGCTGCCTGTGTGTATGTGTGTGTGGGAGGCACAAAAGCAGCCAATGCCACAGCACTGGCTGATTGCACTGCTGCAGTCAGTGTAGCAGGAGAAAGTGCTGCCCTGGGTGAGGAGCTGTACTGCTATGCCTCTGCTTTGAATTGTCAGTGCCAGCAGCACAGGGTAGTAAAAGTGCCAATGTTAAGCAGTACCCAAATCTCTATCTGATTAGTAGAATCCCTTCGGCAGAATTATTTACCAAGGCTGGGTAACAGTTTTTATTGCTTGACTAAACATTAACCAGTCACCTAAATGTAAAACGAAAAAGTATTCAATTATAATTGAAAGGTGCCAGACGATTGGAAGGTAGCTAATGTGGTCCCCATCTTCAAGAAAGGGAAAAGGGAGGACCCGGGCAACTATAGGCCCATCAGTCTTACCTCAATCCTGGGGAAACTCTTTGAGAAGATCATCAAGGAGCACATTTGTGATGGGCCAGCATCAGAAATGATGCTCAGGGGCAATCAGCATGGATTTATTAGGGGGAGATCATGTCAGACCAACCTGATCGCCTTTTATGATCAGGTCACAAAGGCCATGGACGCAGGTGTCGCGGTGGATGTAGTCTTTCTGGACTTCAGCAAGGCCTTTGACACCGTCTCTCACCCCATCCTAATTAATAAACTAGGCGACTGTGGCATAGATGCCTACACGGTCAGATGGATTGCAGATTGGCTGAAGGGTCGCACTCAGAGGGTGGTGGTGGATGGATCATACTCGACTTGGGGGGAGGTGGGTAGTGGAGTCCCCCAGGGCTCGGTCCTGAGGCCTGCGCTGTTCAATTTCTTCATCAGCGATCTTGATGTTGGGGTGGAAAGCAACCTGTTTAAATTCGCTGATGACACCAAAATTTGGGGGGAGGTGAGCACGCTAGCAGGGAGAGAGAGATTGCAGAAGGATCTGGATAGGTTACAGGGGTGGGCAAACAGGAACAGGATGTGTTTCAATACGGACAAGTGCAGGGTGCTGCACTTGGGTAGTAGGAACCAGCAGCACACTTATACGATGGGGAACTCCCTACTTGAGAGCACGGAGGCGGAAAGGGATCTTGGTGTCATTATTGACTCCAAGATGAACATGGGCCGACAATGCGAGGTCATGGTTGGCAGGGCTAACAGGACCTTGTCGTGCATCCACAGGTGCATCTCGAGTAGAGTCAGGGAGGTGATCCTCCCCCTCTATGCGACGCTGGTCAGACCGCAGCTGGAGTATTGTGTCCAGTTCTGTGTGCCCCATTTCAGGAGGGATGTGGACAACATGGAGAGGGTCCAGAGGAGGGCCACCCGCATGATCCGGGGACAACAGGGCAGACCCTACAGTGAGAGACTGCGGGACCTGAACCTATTCAGCCTCCACAAGAGAAGGCTGAGGGGGGACCTGGTGACCGTCTATAAACTCACTAGGGGGAACCAGAGGGGTTTGGGGGAGACGCTGTTTCCCCTAGCCCCCGCTGGCATAACAAGGAGTAATGGGCACAAGTTGATGGAGAGGAGGTACAGATTGGACATCCGAAAAAACTACTTCACAGTTAGGGCGGCTAGGAGCTGGAACCAACTTCCAAGGGAGGTGGTGCTGGCCCCTACCCTGGGGATCTTTAAGAAGAGGCTGGATACTTACCTGGCTGGACTCATTTGAGTCCCGTTTTTGTTTTTAGGGTGTTGTTTTTTTTTTGGGTTGTTCTCCCGCCCTGGCGGGGGGTCGGGCTAGAAGATCTATTAGGTCCCTTCTGACCCTGAAACTATGAAACTATAATTGGATTCCTTTAGAAAAGCATCATGATAGTAGAACCCTGAAGAAACAAAATACCCTCATTAAGAGATGGTTTCATTCCTTTCAGTGGCAGGTAAAATCAGACACTACAGACAGCTCTGAATTCTTCTCTTAGATGTGTATTTAGCAGTCTTGAAATATAGCCAAGTATTGTTTTTACAAGTATTTAAATATGATAAGCTTTGATAGGGTACCCTCTTCATCTCTTCTGTGCTTTTCCCTGTATTCGTGATAGTAGCCCTTTTACTTCATTTCTTTAAAAATTCCCTAGAGGGTAGAGGGCTTGCCAGCTTTTGATATCCTGTAAGACCTGGAACTTGGGCACTCAGCACCACAGGAGATCAGTTTCCAAGTAAACATATGTCTCTCCAGAACATACAGGTAGGAAATCTATTTTTCTTTCCTCTAAACTCTTTATATTTATCTCTTTAAGGATATGAATTAGGATTTCCACACATCCACCTCAAATTCAGAGGCAATTGAGTCTGCTGTAGTAGTTAAGTCTTGAAATCCTGACTCCAGAACTGCATGAAGGAGAGAGATATTATTGGCATAGAAGCTTGGAAGTGTTGCAGTAGTAATGGTTCTGTTGTCATTTCCATTATAAAATCCATTTTTCAGATATTTGGCAATCTGCTTTTCAAAACACTTTGAAGTGAAATCCATTTTCAGAAGACACATTTTAATTTTGTTTAAAAAAATCAGGTAAAATGGTTATTCTCAATTCTGTGGTTCTGATGTATTTATGATATTTAAAAATTAGTTGTGGCTATTTATTAAGACCCATGTTTAGTGTAAAAGTAATACAGAGACAATTTATCAGACTTTCCTATTTGCCCTAAATATCTTGCTTGGGAATGCCATTTTCTGCCTCCCTCTTCATAGTTTTAGGATCAAGGAAGTACTGTGGGTGAGCTGTTGCATCCACCTTGGCTGATTTATGATCTTTTGGCAGGGGCTGAGGGGACAATGCCAGCTATTGCATTCTAGTATGGTGCCTGGGCTGCTATAACTTGTACCTGGGTCTGGACAAAGAATCAGGGACCTATAGGTGCTTATCTTGCTGCCTTCAACTGATGTTCCTATTTACTGTATTTACTTGAATATAAGATGACCCTGATTATAAGATGACTCCCCAATAATTAGATTCTATATATGTAAAATTTAGAAATTTGATACAATTTTCCAGGCCAGAATCAGATTATTGGAGGTTTCTGTCCCCTTCCCACTGCTGCAGCAGGAAAAATCTGGGGGATCAGGTAACCCCTTTGCCCTCTGTGCCTCCTCCCCCACAACTTCTTCCCCCTGCAACTCCTTCCCTCCCCTCTCTACTATCAGACTTGCTCTCCCTGAGAACATGGAAGTGAGGAGCAAATTTGAAAACAATGACCTAGAAATAAACAAAGCTGTAGCATTTTGTATATGTACCCATAGACTTAGTTCACACAGAATTGATGCTTTTTATCTTCTTTGAAACTGCTGCAAGTTTTAGCACAGGTACTCCATAAATACAAGTTTAAGTATGTCTTTGGCTCTTACTTATATATAGTATAAACTTTTTTTTTGGCAAAAATACATGCATACATATATATGTGTGTGTATATACATATTACAGTACCTCTGCCAGCCTGCCTCATGGCTGCTATGGCTCATTTGATAGTCCAAAGCACATCATTGCAATTACATCATACTTTCCCATCACAATATCTACACCATGTACTCATGGTCCTGCATGTCCATGTGCCCTTTTCCTGTCCTCCCTCCTCTATCTCTGTCTATTTTTTCTCAGTCCTATTAGTCTAAAGCTCAAAGGCCCCTTATTTACCATATAGTTAATTGGGCTGGGCCCCAGCAGAGTCGACAGCATTTCAAGCCATGGTGGCCCCACAGCTCAGCACTGATTGTTAGTATGTATGTTTACTCCAGATTACCAGCCCCTTCCCCCAAAAGGGCCCATGTGCTAATTAGCCCCCCACTCATGACTGGAACCAGGTTTTCTTGTCATGAGTCCTGGGATTCTCCAAAAATGTATATTCAGATTAGGTGCAGTGCAACCTGGTCCAGCTCTGCCTTGTGGTGGGGAGGGCCATACTAATCAAATGCAACAAGCTGAGAGAGAGGGCAGCAGAGGGATTCTGGGTGAACTGCTTGGCACCCAATATGGTGGTGTTTGCCAGACATTTTAAGACTTGTGAAGAAACAGGAATCACTGGAGATGAGAAAGAAAGGCACAGCTCCATTAATGGAGTAAAAAAGTCAAAGTGAATGCAGTGTAGTAGCTCACCTTGACTTGAAAAATGTTGGTGTTGTGGGGGACTGCACTTAATGGGCATTGCCAATGAGCTGTACTAACGTATCTTTGTGGTAGGTCCTCATCAATAGGGGAAATACCGTGACCATTAAGGCAGTTTTTTCCTAGTTGTTGGTAATAACTACTTCCTAGCACGAGATAATACCTGGGCGGAGGTAATGTATAGTTAACTTCCCACTTTCATTTCCAGTGGGAGGGTCTTGGTTTCATGCCCACTTTATAGAAATGGGAGAGTTTTCCGTAACTTGTTCCTGTTGCCATATGGCTGAGAGCAAGCAAAACTCAGGGGCATTTGAACCCCAAGCCCCCTGGGCTTGGGTCTGCATGTAGAATGCTCGCCAAATGATTTGGAAGCATCTGAAACCCCAGGTGGCGGTGGAGGATGTTTGCAGGTAGTAGGGCCACATTTGGGCTTTTTCCTCCGTGCTGATAAGGGAAAAATCATGTCTTATATTTTGTCAAAATGGTACCATTCTACATTATTTAAGTGGACTTGCAACTTCAGATCCTAGGAAGTGGCGTTGGCTTGTTTTCTCAAGTGCGTTTTGATATTGGAAAGCCCTGAATTATTATATCAGTTTTTAAAGGACCATCTCCTCCCTGCACCCTGTAGGAGTTGTATCTAAGTTTAATATGTTTTATTCCTTAACCTTCCAACTCTTGCTTGCTGGATCTTGCATTGTTAATCACACAGTTCATAGGGGGGGTGGCATATAAACAGTCTAATTTTTAATACGTCAGATACCAGTATAAAGTTGCTGAGATCGTTTGTCCTGAAACTGTGAAAATAATTTGGGATGAATGTATGAAAACACTCAAGTTCTTTGTCTGTTGTCAATAAAGCTATACTATTTTGTTGTACTTGGACTCAATTGAGTCCTGCAATTTTAGATATTAATACTGCATTTTATGGCTTTAGATATCATTCATCTTTTTTTGTTGACCAATTCTAATGAAAGACTTTCAACAGTTCTGTCTCTTAAGACAGCATTTTAGATTTTTGGTTCTTTTGGAAAGACTTTCTTTAAAATTTTCAAACTGGATACATTATTAAGTTTCTCTTTAAAGAAAAATGAAACAAAATAATTGGTATTCTGGTTAGATTGTCAACCAAATAGCATCCAGGCAGCCTTCCTGAATTACAGCTTAATCTATATTCTGTGCTTAAATGTCTCAAGATTGTTTTTCTAGCACTGGGTTTTGGAAACAAAGATGCATCACTATTGGTCTCTTGTCAGAAAGAGGAAGGTTGCATAATACATTTAAATAATCTCTGGTTCTATTAATCAAGCACAATATTTGAATCTCGTTTCAGTCCATATATTTGTTGTTAACATTTGGAGCCAAGAGACACTACTGGAATATAATTCAGCAGCATTAATCTTAAATTTCTTTGTATCCCACAATATGTGAAGAGCTTGACAAGGAAGAAGCATATGTTTTGGCTACATTGATTAAAATAAAATTAAAACCATATTTCAGCAGGGTACAGGAACAGATCACTGAAATATGTTGTACACAGAGAGCCCCAAATGCCATACTCCTCTTCTCCTACTTATGAAGTATGAGATACCTATTCCTTATGAAGTATGTTTTACCACATCTCTTGTTTTGTTTAAACAACAGCCCTGTTTCCTTTTGACGTACTTGATTGAAGAGGGTTCTTCTGAATTTGTACATGCAGCAGGTCCTAGCAAGGGTGTGAGGATTCCCTTTAATAGCTCCTGTCACAATGTATACTTCCAGGCATCAGACATCAGTTGGGAATTAGGGTGGAATTAGCTCCCACATCAGTCCTTATAACAACCAATATGTGCCCTGGTACCTACAGCAAACTGATCTTGAGTTTGGCCAGAATTCCTTTCACTGCTTATAAGTAGAGCGTTGGGAATCTTAACATTTGTAACGTTGATTCCCACATTAAATTTAAAATAAGCATTACTTTTATGGTAATCAGTGACATATGATTAATATTTTTAATTAAATTAATGGATATGATTATATTTTTGCTTTCAGACCACTAACAAACAGTCTGTTGGGAGTCTCTAAACAATAGTATTAACTATGTAAGACTGAAACTACAATGAAGATTAAGGTTCCATTTTGTGGGATTACTTACAAAGATATTTGCACAAACAGACAATTTCTGCCCCAAAGTTTCTGAAAGAAAAATATCCAGAGCTTGTGAAAAGCTGATTTTTGTTTTGGAATGCACGTGTTCAGGCTTCATCTTCTTGTGCTGTATTTAATTTTAGTTAGCTGATTGTTTCACTTAGTTTTATGTATAATTAATTTCTTAATTTTTCCTTTGAATACCTTCAGGGTGTCTGAGTAAATTCCAAGTTTCCAGAAATAAAAGGGAATGCAGAAATTGAGATTGAAGTCTTTGATTGTACTCAGATTTGACTTTTCTAGCTGTCCTTGAACTGTAGAGTTTAAGGGGCACAACTTGGCCTCAGTCCTCAAATGTAGTTTGCTAGCATGGATATTCATGCCTACATGAAGGGTGGAATTCCAGTTCCCTTTGTGATCCCCACTCCTTCCTGACTGGGCTTTAGGTTGAAGGATTGTGCTGATGTGTGGGGTGGAAGGGACATTGCATTACCTCTGTTTCTGGTATCTTCAGGCATAATGCCTTCATCCATATAACAGGGGTGTAGGTTGTAGCCGTGTTGGTCTAAGGACATAGGCAGACAAGGTTCCTTGGGTGAATTTGATATCTTTTATTAGACCAACCCAAATAGTTGGAGAATAGTTATTAAGCAAGCTTTCGAGTTCAAAAACCCTGCCTTCATCCATTTATATATATAATGCACTTCTTATGGCTTTGAGTGTCATAACTGAACATTACCTAAAATTCTGCCTTTGGTATGACATAAAATATGTCAGTTTTCAAGAAACTATACGTTTAAGTCTGTGATTCCTGGAGTTGCTATTTTTATAGAGCTATAGTCCTATTTATCTATACATTTTAGTGAGGTGCTAGAAAATATTTATAATGCATATGCCCAACTGTAGTTCCCATGATTGGAAGCTGGTGACATGTTTCTTACTGTTCTCATGCAGTGTCATGTTTGCTATACCCTTGCCTTTGTAGTAGAACTGAAAAATGTATATTTTGATATGTTCTTTCACCACAAAGTACAGTTTTTTTTATGTGCTTCTACTTGTGTTTATAGTGACTCTGTCAAATAATGCAGTGCTGCCTGCCTGCTAAATTCATAGTCTTCTTAACTAAACCATATGGTAATTGTTTTTTGGTTCTAAAAATACATACTGCAAGAACTCTACAACTTAAAATAATTTAAAATTCATTTTCCTGTGTTTGTCTTTTCCAATTGTATTAACTAATTGTATTGGATTTGACGTTTTCCATAAGGAACAATTTTAATGCTTTATTCAACCTGGGAAACCAACTTTTAGCTGCAGTAGGGTGATGAGAGCTTGTACTTCACCGATGTCCTGAAATGTCCTTCTGACAAGAATGATGGATCCTTTGGTTAGAGCAGTAACCTGGGCAGTGAGAATCTAGGTGATCTCCTGGTCTATCAAAAATCTCCTGAGTCTTGGCAAGTCACTAGGTTATGTCTGTACAACACAATACAGTACCAAATAGAGGTGCCCTGAGATATTGCTGAACAAGGTAGCTTGTGTACTGAAACCTACACAACACAAGAAAGTGCTGTGCAGAAATACTAAGTTAGTTATGTTATACTGCTTTGGGGGCCAGAGCAGCAAGGCTAATTAGCTGAGTGCAGAACATTACTAATGCAACTTTTCTCTTCTACTGTTGGCTCTCATTTATTTTTCCATTTAGCTTATTCCCTCCTGTTAAATCTTCCAAAAATGGTGATGGCAGCAAATATAAGTTTAGCTCCACACTGTTGACTCTATGTGCTTAAACTCTTTTTACTCTGCATGTAGTGTCTATTTTGATATAGATTGCCACAAAAAGCCTAGTATCTGCTACTCATGGGCGTGTCTACACATGTGGCAGACTGCATAGTTGTTATTGCGCAGTCATTTAGTACTTGCTTAAGTAAGTCCCGTTCCCTAATGGTTATTTTTAGCTGCTACTGTGCAGTAGCATTGCCATCATGGTTTGTGCCTGGCGATGCTACATCATTGTAGCAATGAGCCATGATGCAGTAGCTTGTTGCTATAGCAAAAGTGTTTTATGTAGATGCACCCTATGTATATAACAGTTCAGATTAATTTATATCACTGTTTTTAAATCAGCATTAAGGAAAACTTGATTTCAATATTTTTTTATTTAGTTTTGCATTTATCCTTTTTTTTAGTTTCTTAAATAAAAATCTTTTCTTATTTTGTTCTCTTTGGTTAATAAATGTTAAAACATGATGATAAATATAGCCTTTACATTAACCTTGAAACACATTTTTACTAATCAAGAGGCCACACTGCTTCTGTGCACATTTATTTAAGCAATTATATAGCTTAACATTTATTTAGATCTTATTTTTATCTTTTATTACTTTGGAAATTGGTAAATAAAACATTTCTGTTTTACTAGATAATGTTTCTACTTGTAATGTGTGTTGAACTCTATTTAAATGGCAATTTGAATGCCATTCAGGGGCCCCTCTGACAGGGCTGGGGGGGTTGGAGGTCATGGCTGGGGGGCATTGGCAGGGCTGGGGGAGGAGCTAGGAGCTGGCCCCAGCCCCACCTGAGCAGGCGGCAGCAGTGGGGGAGCCAGGTCCATGCTGCTTCTGCTGCAGCTGCCTGCTATTGGGGGTAGGAAGCTGCAGACTTGGGGCCCTGGCCCCATAGTCCTAGCAGCTGGGGGCCCCCTCTGGGGTGTGTGCGAGGGGCACCAGCAGGGTTGCTGCAGGGAGGCTTTTAATTTCAATAATGGATTTTGGGGGTTTTGTCAGAGAATGTGTGATTTTTTTTTTTTATAAGAGAAAATCAAGATCCCTGGTGATGACCAACTTATTGCATACTTTCTGTTTTCCTGTAAAAGTCAGACACATCTATTGATCTTTGAAATGAAAAATATGTCTCCATCTACATTAATTGGAGGAGGTAAGTGTCCCTCATTTCTGCTTACCTCCTTCTCTGTGATCACATATGGCCTGATCTGACTCCCCTTCAGTGTCAGGAATATAAACTGCCATTGACTTGAATGGGAATTGGACCAAGCCCAAATGCTTTGTCATTCTTCATCTTTCCTGCCACATTGCTCCTGTATATTTTCAGTGCATCTTTATATGAAGGAAAAAATCCAGAATCTCTCATGTTTTATTCTTGGAGCAAAATCATATTGCTCCAGTAGTTGCTATAAATAGTTGGTTAGCTATGTTTCAATATTTTGCCTGCCTCTTTGTTTAAGATTAGTATTTTCTGTAGCTTAATACGCTTCCGTTATATTTACCATGTAAAGGATTTTAAATCTGGGGTTTTTTTGCAGTTTTACTTTCTAACTATAAATAGATTGACTATGCTCCTGTTCTTTAATGTTTGGTTGACTGAAATTACTCCAGCCATCCCAGAGCACCTTACCTGCTAAAAGTGGTCCTCTCAAATTCTCAGAAATCCATAACAAAGACTTAAAGTTGGTGTAATGTGTGTTTGTTGCATGTGTGTTGTGTGCACGAACCATCTTTTTATGGAAGGGGGAAAGAAATCTAAAAAAATATATTTGCTAATAAAAATCTGAGATTTCAAGGAAGCTTATTTATTCACTTAATTTTGATTAAACTCCAAACTACCTTGTTTCTCATAATTGAGTTTTTGCTATAGTTTGAATGACATTTGACTATTACAAGCAGCTGTCCTTAATAACCATCTCTTTGGTTCAAGACTTAAAGCTGTTTTTTGTAATTTGGAGTTTTGTTGCATGAAGTAATCATTTAGATCACCATTTCAGCTATTTAGTGATGTAATATTACAGACACTCTGCCCTATTCTGTCTTGTTTTGGTTCTTTTTGGGGTTTTTTATTTATTTTTGGTTTTTCACTTTTTCACCTAGAGATGGTCTCTTGCTAAGCATAACCACTATCCTAAACACAGTAGAGGCCTGGTCTTGGACAGGACCTACCAACTCTATCATAATTCAAATTAAATTCAAATTAAATAACAATCAAGTTGTTGATATTTTATTTATCTGTTAATACAATGGTTTTTAGACCCTGGCAAACATTACATTTATGGTATAATTCTTGTATCAATCATTTCATATATGACAATATGCCACACATTCAGCCAAATTATGATGCCACAAAATGGCAAACAAGCCTCAAAGATATTCCACAGATTATATAGACCATTTTTGTGGTTAGTTTGTATAGTGCCTTAAAGCAAAGGTGTCTCATATGTTTGGCTGAAAGACCTAGTCTAGAACACATGCTGACAACCAGATGATTGTTTGAATCAGCTGGGGAGATCCCGAAGTTTGGAATACAACACATGGAACACAGTCCTACTGGGAAGCTTTCAATGGGCTCATCTGCACATGCAATTAATGTGCCTGAATTTTCTTCACAGAAAGTTAAATACTATTAAATGCTATTAAATGCTTCCCTCCCCTGGTCTTCTCTTCTCTAGGCTAAATAAACCCAATTTCCTCATCCTCTCACAAGTCATATGCTCCAGCCTACTAACCATTTTTGCTGCCCACCATTGGACTCTAAAACCTTTCTGGAGTGGGGCGTGTGTGGCAAAACTGGACATAGTACTCCAGATGTGGCCTAACCAGTGCTGAATAGAGGGGAATAATTGCTTCCCTTGGTCTGCTGGCATTGCTCCTACCAATGCTGCCCAGTATGCCATTAACCTTTTGAAAACAAGGGCACACTGGCTCAAATTCAGCTTATTGTCCACTGTAACTCGCACGTCCTTTTCTGCAGAGCTGCTGCTTATCCAGTTGGTCCCTAGCCTGTACCATAGATTCATAGATTCATAGATGTTAGGGCCGGAAGGGACCTCAATAGATCATCGAGTCCGACCCCCTGCATAGACAGGAAAAACCTCCTCTTGAAGACCCCCAGGGTAGGGGAGAGCAGCACCTCCCTTGGGAGCCCGTTCCAGACCTTGGCCACTCGAACTGTGAAGAAGTTCCTCCTAATGTCGAATCTAAATCTGCTCTCTGCTAGCTTGTGGCCATTATTTCTTGTAACCCCCGGGGGCGCCTTGGTGAATAAATACTCACCAATTCCCTTCTGTGCCCCCGTGATGAACTTATAGGCAGCCACAAGGTCGTCTCTCAACCTTCTCTTGCGGAGGCTGAAAAGGTCCAGGTTCTCTAGTCTCTCCTCGTAGGGCTTGGTCTGTAGGCCCTTAACCATACGAGTGGCCCTTCTCTGGACCCTCTACAGGTTATCCGCATCCCTCTTGAATTGCGGCGCCCAGAATTGCACGCAGTACTCCAACTGCGGTCTGACC
>NW_005841870.1:2497661-2510709 GCF_000455745.1 Alligator sinensis
GCTTTGTGCCCGAAGGATCGTTTCCTTAAGGCACAGCCACCCTTCTTGGGCTCCCATCACTTCAAAACTCCTACTCTGCAGTGCGTCCTTGACTAATCGCCTGAGTTCATTGAAATCAGCTTTCCTAAAGTCTAGCACTTTCACCCTACTAGTTACCTTACCCACTCAACGTCTTATGGTGAATTCTATTATTAGGTGATCACTGTCCCCCAGATGGCTACCGATCTGTAGGTCCCCTACCACGTCATCCCCCGTTGCCAATACCAGATCCAGTATGGCATTCCCCCTAGTGGGACCATGTACCTCCTGTGTCAGGTGGAGGTCTTGTACACAGGTTAGAAACCTGCGTGAGCGGTGGGACTTTGCCATCTGTGTCTCCCAGCAGATGTCTGGGTAGTTCAGGTCCCCCATGACTAACGCCTCTTTAGCTTTTATGGTCTCCATGAGCTGCCTCAGAAGCCCCGCATCTATTTCTTCCCCTTGATGTGGGGGTCTGTAGCAGACCCCTACCACCAAATCCCTTTCTAAATCCAAAACCCCCCATGTAGTCTAACCCACAATCCTTCTACTTCCTCATCCTTGGATTCCGTACCAGTGCATGGGATTGTTCTTTCCTAAGTGCAGGACTTTGTACTTGTCCTTATTAAATCTCATGAGATTTCTTTTGGTCTAATCCTCCAATTTGCTCAAGTCTCTCTGAATCCTAACCCTACCTCCAAGTGTATCTACTACTCCCCACAGCTTGGTGTCATCTGCAAACTTGCTGAAGGGTGCACTCCATCCCATCTTCCAGGCTGTTGATGAAGACATTGAACAAAACCAGCCCCAGGACTGACCCCTGGTGCACTCTACTTGATACTACTGCAAACTGGACATCAATCCATTGATTATTGCTCTTTGAGGCTGATGATACAGCCAGCTCTCTCTCCACTTTAAAGTCCATTCATCCAACCTGTACTTTCTTAGCTTGCTTGGAAGAATGCTGTGGGAGACCATATCAAGAGCCTTGCGAAAGTCAAGGTATACCATGTCTGCTGTTCTCTCCACATCCATAGAGCCAGTCATCTCATCATAGAAGGCTATAAGGTTGGTCAGGGATGACTTGTGTTTAGTCAGTCCATGCTGACTATTCCTAATCGACTTCTCCTCCAAGTGCTTAGAAATGGGCTGAGGTGAGGCAGACTGGTCTATATTTCCTTGAATCTTCCTTCTTCCCTTTCTTAAAGATGGGCTCTAGATTTGCTCTTTTCCAATCATTCAGGACCTCTCCCAGACACCATAAGTTTTCAAAGATAATGGCCAACATCTCTGTAATCACGTTGGCCAACTCCTTCAGCACTGTTGGGTGCATTGCATCTGGCCCCATGGACTTGTACACATCCAACTTTTCTAAATATTCCCTAACCTCTTTGTTCACCACTGTTGGCTGCTCACTTCTTAACAAACTGTGCTTCCAGGTGCAGAAGTTTGGGAGCTGACTTTGCCTGTGAAGAAAGGAAAAAAAGACAATGAGTACTTCAGCCTTTTCATAGGTTCATAGATGTAGGGTTGGAAGGGACCTGAGCAGATCATCAAGTCCTACCCCCTGCCCTGGTCAGGAATGAATACTGGGCTCATATGGCCCCTGGGAAGTTTAAGCTCATATGACCCCAGCTAGGTAATTATCAAGCCTCCTTTTAAAGACCTCCAAGATAGGAGCCAGCACCAGTTCCCTTGGAAGCTGGTTCCAGATCCTGGCCACCCTGACTGTGAAGTAGTGCCTCCTGATGTCTAGCCTGAACCTATTCTCAACTTATTGGCCGTTATTCCTTATAACTCCGGGAGGTGCTCGGGGGAACAGGGTCTCTCCCATTCCCCACTGGTCTCCCCTGCTAAGTTTATAGACCCTTTCAGCCTTCTCTGGTGAAGGCTGAACAGGTTCAGGTCCTGTAGCCTCTCCTCATAGGGTCTGCTCTGCTGCCCTCTGATCATGCGAGTGGCCCTCGTCTGGACCCTCTTGATGATGGCCACATCCCTCCTAAAGTGCCTAAAGCACAGCGCCCAGAACTGGACGCAGTACCCCAACTGTGGCGTGACCAGCGTTGCATAGAGGGGGAGGATCACCTCCTTGGACCTGCTCATGACGCATCTGTGGATACATGACAAGGTGCAGTTAGCCTTACTGACCAAGATCTCTTTCTGACACT
The DNA here is from genome assembly GCF_000455745.1 of Alligator sinensis. Classification (NCBI taxonomy): domain Eukaryota; kingdom Metazoa; phylum Chordata; order Crocodylia; family Alligatoridae; genus Alligator; species Alligator sinensis. Next base: position 2,499,848 of record NW_005841870.1, read on the forward strand.
GTGATTTCAAGAAGGGAGTTCCTTAGCCTGTAGGTATGCTGCTGGTTCTTTCTGTCCAAGTGCAGTACCCTGCACTTGTCAGTATTGAATCCCATGCTATTCACATTTGCCTACCCCTGTAACCTGTCCAGATCTAGTTGTAGCCAATCCCTCCCTTCTGGCGTGCCCACCTCTCCCCAAATCTTGGTGTCGTCAGCGAATTTGAACAGGGTGCTTTTCACCCCCTTGTCCAAGTCGCTAATAAAGAAATTGAACAGTAGGGGCCTGAGCCCTAGGGGGAGACTATTGCCCACATCCCTCCAGGTCGAATATGACCCATCCACCACCACTCTCTGGGTGTGGCCCCCTAGCCAATTTGCGATCCATCTGACTGTGTAGGCATCAATGCCACAGTCGCCTAGCTTTTTAACGAGAATGAGCTTTTTAATGAGCTTTTTTTCCCACATCATCTGTCACTATGCCTCCCCCATTCAGTAAGGGAACCACACGTCCCTTCATCTTCCATGTGTTGCTGACATACTTGTAGAAACACTTCTTTTTATCCTTCATGACCCTTGCTATAACAATAGCTGGTGAAATATAAATATCAAAATAACAATTTTGGCCTTAAATTCAGCTAAATGTACAAACCAAAATCAGGAAAGAACGTGAACTAGAAGCTTTGCAGAAGAGATCTTTACAGAATGAAAACTAAAGTTTGATTATCGGTTCTGCTTGCTGATTCATGTTGCTTTGGAAATTTGAAATACTGTAGCTATAAGCGTGTGCAGTGTTGCTGTCACTTTTACAACTGCGGTTTAATTTTAGTTAGATTTCTGGCTTGTTTCCCATTTTAATGATAAAATGGGGGATGATTATTTCTGTTGTGACTATTCTTAAAGTGCTGAGGTAGGAATTAACATCCAGTTGTAGCAATCATTTTACTAGCAGGCTCTAAACAGAGAAAGCTTTTTAAACTAAGGAGAAAACTTTTTGTCCTGTGTGACTACAAGCATACATATCCATTGCCCCTCCTCAACTATCTGGGAAGTATGGGGGATAACATGTGCTAACTTTTTTTCTCTCTGGGGCATTGTAGTGTGTGTCTATAAGTTTTTTCTGACTCTTCTTGCAGGACAAGCCTGTGAGAGTGTGTGCTGTCCCACGCCACCCACTGGCAGAGGAGCAACCATGTAGCTTGGACAGTTTCTGTGTGTAAATGGCTGTGTCACTCCTGTTTTGGTGTGGTTTAGAACCTGGGACAATCAGAACTGCCTCAAATGAGACATCTGTTTACAGCAGCAGATAACACACACTACACTAATCATCTCTAAACAAGGAGGAAACTGGCAAAACATGCCTACTGGATATGTTCAGCACTTTGATGACATGTTTGATAAGATTATGCACTTATTAAGCGCATAATCCTCCACATCACCAAAGTGTGAACAGGCACAGGGGATATTTGCAGACTACAGAAAGTGAAGCTATGCTTATAGGTATTAATGGCATTTGTTTTATTATTTGTGGAGCTGGCAGTGCTGCTGGTAGTTAAGTTATCTAATACCTTCCACTATAATCCTGGTTTCAGCTCAGACAACTTTTGTCAAACTTGAACAGTTTGGGCTGAAATTGTCCATGCTGGATGTCTGCCTCAGGCTGATTATTTTTTCTAAAGCTTCAGCAAAAATGGTTTAGCTGTTTCTGAGAATGTAGTTAGAGAAAAAATAATTGTTTGCTGACAGTACACAATTCTTAGAGTTCTCTGTGTGAAGCCCTAGCTCTAATTCTCTGGAGTAGAGTTGAAATTTGATGGAGTGTTTCCCTAGGCTGAAAGAGATATTTATGACTATCCTATTAAAATCCACTGACTTATGAGCCTCTGAAAAATCTCCTTTTGCACTTGGTCAATCAGGTTTGTTAAAATGCTGGCAGCTAATTTTTTAGTCTGTTTGCAAAGAGCGTGCTTCAGCCTTGGGCTGCAGGGGCTGAACATGACTTTATCTGCAGTTGCTGTTTTTGCTCTGTGGCACGAGGCACAAGAAGTGACCAAAAGGAAAGCTTCTGTTGTGCTTTCAGTACTTTTGTTACTGACACCCAGAAAGCAGGGAGGAAAAAAGGAATTAGCATGATTCAAATGCAGGAGAGTGAACATTGGGGCAGAGGTAAGGACCAGGGGGCCGTGGGAAGAGATGGGGACAGAGTTTCTTTGAAAGCAGTCTGTAAGAAAACACAGGTAAGTGTATTGAAGCTCTTTGCAATTGCAAGTTCAACCCATTCAGCGTGTTCATTAGCCCTGCAAATGCAGTTGTATTAAAGAGTTTTCCATTTGTATGCAAAGTCTTTTCAAGGAAGCTCCTTTACACTTGTCCTCTTTTCTCTTGCAACATATGTAGTCTTAGGAAGAGAGTTGATATGTATATAAGTTGCACACATACCCTTGCACAAATCAGTTTTCTGACAGCTGAATACCCAAAATGTTCTCCAAACTTTATGTGAAAGGAAACACAAGTAAGTGTGTGGTTATGGGTGTAGGAAACTTATTTTGAAACTAATGGTGCAGGTAAATGTTTTTTACTTTTGGCTGACCCTTGACTAAAAATGGAAAGGAAATATCAATATCTACTGAATCAGTATTTTTATTGCAAGAAATTGGTCATAATATAAAGGAAGGGAATTGACTTTGGCTAGAGTCTATAGCAAATTATAGCCACACATGCATCTTGGGTATTTTTGAATACTTCCTTGGCTGCTCCAGTTTTTATTTTATTACTTTGGTTTGCAGAAAATCCTTTCTATAGTTTAATTCATATTTTTAACACTTCACAGCTATTGGCATTATGGTATCAATTACTCTTCATTTACTATTGATTTTCTAAAGTAAGTACACTAAAATTGCCTAATAATAAGTGTAGAGTATTAAAACAGTTTGAATAAATTTGAAAATCTAGTAAAACTAGAATGATGGCAAACCCGAGTAGGAATGTATTTACATTGGATTTACTCCATGTCTTTCTAATACCTGAATGTAGTTTAAGCTAAAATATTTTTTAAATAACTAAAGTTAAAAATAACTTTCAGTGAAAGGTGCCTGTTCAATCATACACCAAGTTGATTTTTATTCTTCGGTTTCAGACTATGACTAGATAACTTAAATATAATCGACTGACATTTCACTGAACAATTAGAATCTATTACTGAATATTGACTGTTCCTTGGGGATGTTTTCCTTAAAGCATACTATTGATTCACATACCATCATGTTCCTGATAAATCTACTAAAATACTTGCTACTAGAAACATGGTCACAGTTTGTAGAAATCTGCATACTGTAGTGGCTTCCCTGTTGGAATAATTGCAGCTTGCTTTGAAATCTGCTCTGAAATTTTAAGCAAGAACTAAAAACCTACCAGAAAAAAACGTATAGCACAATAATTGTCTCAAGTACAAACTCCACCAGTAATCTCCAGGCGTGAATGATAGAGGATATTGTTTATAGATATAAAAGTAGAGTCAGACAAATTACTGCATATATTACCCTAAGACAGTAAATCATATTACTATTGAAACCAACTGATAGCTTAGGAAGGTTAATTTACTGTCAGCCAATCTGTGTTATGTTTTGTTGAAACAGAACTGTTTTGAGGATGTATAAGCATAAAGCATAGAGTCGTCATTTTGCAGTTGGTGTGTTTTGATGGAGTGTTGCCATGAACCTATATTAGATTCAGCCTGATGCAGCAGTGTGATGTCCAAATCTTTTTGCATAGCAGTTTATCAGAATTTCCCCATGGAAAAAGCCCCTCAATAGGAGACTTAAAAACAGAAAACCTTCATAAGATTCTGCTTTCTTTAGATTTATTCCTATTCTCTTAAGACCTGCATAGGATTTTCACTATGCTGCAGTTCACAGGAGTGGATCCAAAACTCTTGACCTTCAGCTGCAGTATGCCCATATTCCAAAATAGGAGTAGGGTATACTATGCCTGTGACCAGGGGTGTCTCAGACACACTGGGAATATCTTGATCCAGTCTCAACTCTGATCTTTAACCTTTCTGCTTCCCTTGTGTAAAGTCAGGTTATCATTGTAAAGTGATTTGTGATTTCTTTTGGGAAAAACCATGCTAAATAAATATTTTATTATCCTATTAGTTCTGTATGAACAGGAGACCAAGTTCTATATCGATGATTCTCAACCTTTTTAGACTCAAGGCACCCTAAGGAAAATAATGTTACTTAGTTTTCACTTGTGTTTTGACCATGGAAAAATAATAAAGCTGTTCATCTGTTGTAAAGAACTCAGGAAGTTCACAAGTTAGAATGATAATTTAATAATCCATTTTAATAATATGGATTCCTATTTGATATCTCCAGGTTTATCTTGTGAATCCTCATATTTGCACACTTAACAGTGCTAACATAGTATAGCACCTTGTGGCACTCTTGAAAGGGTCTGAAGACACTCCAGGGTGCCTTGTCACCCTGGTTGATAATCACTTCTATGCTGATGTATATGATTGTTCTTTTTAATGCTCCTTGTTGGCATAACCCTTCTCTGCTAGCAGAGCTATACCTGGGCATATCTGATTTTTTTGTGTTAACAACTAAAGTGTGCCATATGTGAAAGTAATATATATTTGTAATTGAAAGGTTATAAATTTATCTGATGGCAGCATTTGCCATGTGCATGGAGGTCAACCTGCAACTCTTATTTTATATTTATATAATATTTAGAAAGAAAATAAACTTGATAGCTTCACATTATAGCTAAGGTCCAAATCCTAAAAAACACTTAGTCTTCTAAAGTGCAACTTAGCATCTAAATTTCACTTGAGTCCAATAGATCCACAAAATACTTGCCTGATTGCTTAAACATCTGAAAGTACATAGGAATTTGAAATTCTTCTGCTGCATATATGGAGAAGTGCTGCCTGAGCTCTGTGTCTCTGGTACCTCTCTATTGTATAGAACCATTTGGGAATCCCAAATTAGGTGTTCCTTGGTTTGAGTCATTTGAGGAGCCTGAACTGGTAAGCATTCTCTGAGCATACCAAGTGGGGAGAGAAACTATTCAATTCAGCATGAAACACAATAGCCTTGTCCATGTTTATTCAGAAAGTGCATCTGGAGGAAGAGGTAATATCAATTTTTTCTTTAATAGTCTAGTAGACAAAGTACTTGATCAAGAAGGGGGATACCTTAGATATAGGCCTTTCTTAGCCTGAGGAAGTTCAAGCCAACTTCTCCCGCTTCTTAGGTGTTCTGACAGACCCCAGGAGGCCAGAAAAAGAGAGCAAACAAGGAGGAGCATGATTGTAGCCAAATAGTAAAGGTATTCAGCAAGGATGAGGGGAGCCCTGAGTTCTGGTCCCTGCTACAGGGGTGTCTTATATATTTTACATTAAAGGTCATTGGATAAAATGTACAAACAGCACTGGAAGCAGAGTCTGGAATCATTATTCCCAATTCTTGGGCAAGTTCTCTAATCTCTAGACTATGTGAAAGGTGGTGCATTATAGGGGTGTGCAAAACGGGCTGTATTCAATTTGGATTCAGCCTGAATTGGGGACAGTGATTTGATTTGTTGATTTGGATCACTGTCCTTGATTCAGTTTGGCTGAATCCAAGTCTGAAGATTCGATGCTAATTTGGTGAATCAGTGATTTGGCCATAGACGCAGTTTTAAATATTTTTTCTACATACCTCAAGATACCAGGTGCAGCTTGTGAATGCTGAGATTGTGGTGTGGATAGAGCATCCCACAGGAGCGCGGAGGGGGGTGGAGGGAGAGACGCGCTGACCTGGCTCAGTGATTGGCTGCAGGGGGACCCCGGGTGCCGTCCCAGACCCAGGAGGCACCAGTCACCAAGCCGGGGGGGGGAGGGGGGGGGCGTGCTCCCTGCAGACCTGGAAGTGGACCAGAAGTTCTTCTGGTCCACTTCCGGGTCTGCTGCCGAGTGCGCTCCATCCGCCCCAGCATCTTGGCATTCATGAGCCACCTGGTACCTTGAGGTATGTAGAAAAAACATTTAAAGGTGTGTCTATGTCTGAATCGTTGAATCTCTCCGAATTGAATAGAAGGGTTCTGATTCCAATTTGGAGAGATTAAAGGGTCTCCTGATTTGATTCGGAGATTTGGCCACTGAATCGGGCTGAATTTCTGCTGAATCGAATCAGGGACCCAAGTATTGCACAGCCCTAGTACATTAGCACCACGCTAGCCATGTATTAAAAGTGAGGCAGTCATCTATATCTAACAGGATAGTTTAAGGGGCCAAGTTGAGGATGGTGTTTTAGTCTGAGAATCCCAGTCTCCTGTAGGTACCTATCTCTGTACTGCAGTTAGTCACAAAAGTACATGAAAAAGGTAGGAGTCCAAAAACCCTCTCCTCTCTAGGTGTTTCCTACTGTCTGGCTTAAGCATTCCCCCACTCTGTGCTGTCTGTTGTAACTCTTATTTTTAGGTGGCCTACTTCCCCATTTACTATATAGGGAACTTAGGCACCAGACTCACACTTACAAATTCCACTCTGTAACTGGACACCTGAAAGTTTGTTAGTTTCTTTGTGCATTTGGACCCAAAGCTCTGTTTCTAGGTAGGCATAGTTAATGGTAGGGTTACACTCTGAAATGCTTCTCTGGGTTCATGGTTCATAGGCATAGACTTCAAACCAGAACGCTGTAAAGCTTATGTTACTGTCTTGCACTCAAAGTGGTTTTTTTACAACTTATTGCTACTTGTTAGGATTAGTAGAATTAATGTTAGGAAATGTACAGCCCAATCTAAATCCTGTTGAGCTTGATGGCAGCCCTACTATTGACTTCAGTTATGTTTGGGCCCTTAGTACATTTCTGCTTTGGCACCAGTTCATCAAATAAAAGTTTGATTAATAACAACAACAGCAATAATAACAATAATAGTAGTGTTTCTACAATATCTACTTTGTCATACATGGCTGACATATATTCTCTTGTCCCACACTTTCCTCCCTCTCATGAAACAGACTCATGGCAGTTTCTGAACATGTCCTTTGTAAATTCATCTGTATTGTCAATAATATTTAGGAATATCTACATTATTGACAATATTTCTGTTTAGGCAGCTAAAAAAAACACATGAGCAGACTGATGAGTCGACGTTGTCTGAATGTGGTTGGCAAACAAATAACAGCTTCTTTTTAGATAAAGAAGTAGGTTGTTGAAATTTCATTGCCCTAAAATTATATTTACGTTCTGAAGGATATCATTGTAGAACACATTTTAAGAAAATTCATATTTTGGAATATTTGCTTGTGTAATTGTAACATATCCATGTAACCTTTTTTTTCCAGGAAAAAGGAAGAGCTAGTCTTTGTTAATTGTTCTTTCCCCATTAGGGCACTTCAAGGGTTGTTACACTTGCTAAATCATTCTTGATATTTTATGGCCTTTGTCTGCCTGGCTAATAAAAAGTTTTAAATATAATTTACCTGGACTTTTTATTTCTACCTGGTTTGTGATTTACAATGTACTGTAGATGCCTCTAAAATGAAAGTTTGAACTCTTTGTCTTTTAGGCTTACATATATGAAATGCATTCAAGTACGTTTTCCCATAAATTGACAGGACACACAGAGTCAGTCATCAACGTGGCTTTTAATCCTTCATCTGCACAGGTACATTTTCTTCTAATTTACTGTTTGTAATGTAAGTATACACGTTTTTCTTGGTACATGCCTTTGGTACCAATCAAGCATAATCTCTTTCCTTACCCATCTCTCTAGTGTCTGAGTGTAATTGGCATACCATGTAATAGTCTGTTATAAGCAGTCAGACATCACCATTGGGCTGACCTGAAGTGGTTTGGCTAAACAGAAGCTGTATATCTTAGTTGCATGTAGCATACCTTCCACCAGCAGATTATATAGTTTAAACTACCCTGACTGAATGCAGACATACCACTATGGTTTAGGGGGCTGAAAAAATAACAGAATAGACAAGACTGAGACCACTGCTATTGATGATCTATAGTTTTGCTTACCTTACCACACTGATTCTGTTTTTCACTGGTCATGTACAGGCATTATGTTTCTACCAGGAGAATCTCCAGTCTTCTAGTAGAAATGAGGAGCCATACAAGTGTTCATTTAGTTTCTCCCATTCAGAGAGAACATGCCCCCTCTAGGAGAAAGATCTTCCAGGTAAACACTTAGAAGATCTCCCTTGCAAGAGAGAGAGAGAGAGAGATTCTTACAAGAATGAATGTTTATATGCCACTCCACTGCCATCCTTGGCTAGGAGAGGAGTAGAGCACCTGCCTGCTGCTCTCCACTTCTTCCCCAGACTGGGGATTGCCAGCTGGGAAGCATGGGTGGAAATGGGAGGAGAGCCTCTCTGAATCCAGGTCCCAGTCCCTCTGGCTTTGAAATTGCTGCCCATGCCACCTAGCTGGGCAATGTAGGTGGCAACGGGAAGCTGGGGGAACAGGGACCTGGGCCCAAGCTCCTCAACTATTTTTCTTTAATTCTTACCAGTAGAAATGAACACCTGTCTATGGGCACTGTCTTCTACCTGTCTGTTGGATGTGATGTAAGTGAAGGTGAGCCGTTAAAGAATTTTCTGCTTCCCAAGTACTGTTGCTGCTGCATGTTTTAGGAGGAAGATAATAATTTTTGAAAAAGAAGTTTAGCTAAACTGGTGGCTCTTTATGAACTTTAGGGAACATACTCACATGAACAGTGATAGTAGAACTCCTTTAAAAAACTTTTTATAATGGTTTTATTTAATGTTTAATATTTAATGGTTCCTGCATAGGTTAATGATAGTGAAAAAGTGTAAATGGTGATACTAATGAAAATGTCATTTTAAAGAAGTGCTATATCATTCCCTTTTACTTTTTTTTTCATAAATATACTGCAGTTAACTTACTGATGCACTTAGTCAACTAAGATTTAACTAAGATGAATTATCATGTTAAGTTTTGTGTCTTTCTGGAATCTTTATTTTACAAGTTTACATTTATCTTCCTTGTCCTACCTCTTCTTTTATAAGAACAGAATTATTTAACATAGCGGGACAGGGGGGTTTGGCAGGGGGAAGATATAAGTTGGTTATGGATGATTCTAAAACAAGCGGAGGCAAAAGAAACAACCTGGGAGTTCTTGAAACATTTATTTCTATTAGTTAACTGAGGTATTAGGAGAGGGGGAGAGGACTGCCTAGAAGTGATGCTGTGTGCTGCAGAAATCCTTAAGATGGGTTCTAATCATGGTTAACACTCTCTGTACTACACACCCAGAATTCCTCTGTCATAAACTATAGCTCCTCACCGATCTCTATCCAGAATGATTTTATCAGTAAAAAACCCACAATAGTAATCTTTATCCTGTTACAGTTTATCTGTGTATTAAAGAACATGGATATATATTCTTTGGTCATGAGGAACCTAAAGCTTGCATATAGAAAGCTCAGATTCCAAGAAAAATGGAATGACAAGTCTAGGGTATTCTCAGGATACAACACTTATGATTTAAATAATAGTGAATTTGAATAATAATTAATATAAATAATATTGGTCTCACATAAATTCTTTCACTCTGCCATTTTTTGTCTACAGGATCATAGGAAAATGGAAGTGACCTTAAGAGTAGAAATTTATGCCAGAAGTGCACTGCAGCTTCTTTAATCTTGGAGTTTCCCTCATACACTTGCTGCCACTGATTACTGCAAGGGCCCTGTCACTTGCCGCCCATGCCTGAGGGCCAGGAGGTGAAAACCATGGCATATTTAAAATCATGGTTTTTGCCTCTTGGACATCAGGCGCGAGTGGCGAGCAATAGGGTCTCTCCACTAATCAGCGGCAGGGAGGCACGGGGGGGAAACTCCCAAATTAAAGAAGCCACCATGCTGCACATTTCCCGCGTGAATTCTGGAGATCCGTACTCATAAGGTCATCTAGTCCAACCTCTTGCTCAAGGCAGAGTCATCCCTGACTAAACCATCCCAGCCAAGTTTTTATGTAACTTGCTCTAGAAAATTTCCAAGGATGGGGATTTCACAGTTTCTCTGGGTAGCCTGTTCCTGTGCTTGACCACCCTCATAGTCAAAAAGATCCTCCTAATCTCCAGCCCTATTTCCCATGCTGCTGCTCCTAGTCCTGTCGTCTTTGACCACAGAGAACTGTATCTCCATCTTCTGTGTAATCATCCTTCAGGTATTTGAAGATTGTTATCAAATTTGCACTCAGTCTTCTCTCCTCCAGATTAAAGAATCCTAGCTCTTCTAGTTTTTCCTCATAAGTCTTGCTTTCCAGGCTCCTAATAATTTTTGTTGCTATCCACTGGACTCTTTCCTATCTGTCACATCCTTCTTGAAGCGTGGGGCCCAAAACTTGACATAATACTCCAGGTGAAGCATCACCAGTGCTGAATAGAGTGGAAGAATGACTTTCTTTGGTTTGCAAGTGACACTCCTGTGAATACAACCCTGTATGCTATTGATGTTTTTGAATCAAGAGCACATTGTTGGTTCATTCAGGTTATGGTCTATTGTAAACCCCAGGTTTTTCTCTGCACTTCAGTAACCTAGCCAACTATTCTGCTGTCTCTGTTTATTCATGCAGTTATTCTGTTCTAAGTGCAAGACTTCGCCCTTGTTCTTGCTGAATATCATCTGGTTTACTGCAGACCATTTCTCCAGTCTTTCTGGATCCTAGACCTGCTCTCCCTAGTATCTGCCACTCCATCCAGCTTGGTGCCATCCACTAATTTAAGTGTATTCTCAGTCGTATTCTCAATCCTATCACTCAGTCGTATTCTCAATCGTATCACTCTCAATCGTATTCTCAATTCTATCACTCAAAACATTAATCAGTCTGTTGAACAATACTAACATGCACCCCCCCC
>NW_005841870.1:2510740-2537990 GCF_000455745.1 Alligator sinensis
CCCCCCAGTGATACCTCCTCCCATCTACATATTGATCCATTGCGGATTACTTGTTGAGCACAGTGAAGCGTGGGGCCCAATACTAAACCCACCCCCCCGTGAAACCCACAATACTAACCCCCCCATGATACCTCCTCCCATCTACATATTGATCCATTGCTGACTACTTGTTGAGCACAATGATCCAACCAGTCCCAAATCCATCTTATAGTGCTTTCACCTAGTCTGCATGTCCTTATCTTGTTAATAAGAATATCATGGATACACATGTGAAAAGTTTTACTAAAGTCTAAATTTATCACATCCACTTCTCTCCCCCCTCCACATAGCCTGTCAGCTTATTATAGAAGGAAGTCAGGTTGCTTAGACATTACTTGCTCTTGGTGAATCCATTCTGGCTGCTCCTGATTACTTTGCTCTCTTCTATGTGCTTTGAAATAGATTCCTTTGAAGACCTGCTATGATTATTGCTGGTGCAATACTAGTAATTAAAAGTTTGTTTGTAAATGCTCTTTTGGGCTAGAATTATTCTTAATAATATTTTTCCAGTGATTGGTACAATGGAATTTTAATACTGCTTGGATCCTTTAAATGACATCTTAGTACATACAATGAAGTTGAAGGTCATCCTATCCAAAAGCACACTCCAGGAACAAGAGAATCAAAGAAATGTAGGGTTGGAAGGGACTTCAGAAAGTTATCTTTTCCAAGTCCCCTGCACCAGTGTTGGTCTAACTTGCTCTTTAAAAGCTTCCAAGGATGGAGATTCAACAACCTATTTAGGTTCCAAGGTGTAACCTCTAGGCCTGTGCGAATAGGGAACTATTTGATTTAAATTCAGATTTGGCCAATTCGGATGCCAGAGATTCAATTTGGAGATCCGAATTGTTTTTCTGATTTGATTCGCCTGAATCACTTCGGAAGATTCGGAGCTGATTCGGAGATTCGATCATAGATTATAAAGGGGAATCAATGAAATATCTATAACTTTGTCATCTTTTGGCTGATTCAGATGAAACTTGTAGGGATAGTAGCCATTGCTGAGAGCATGACACAAGCCAAGTTTCAAGGTAATAGATGCAGGGGTTTCTAGGAAACTGCACCTCAAATTCCTGAAAGGAAAACTCATGTCACATGTGTGTTAAGCCACTATGGGGTGAAAACTGCGGGGGTGGTAGCTCTTACTGAGGCCACAAAGCCTGCCAAGTTTCAAGGAGATAGGTTCAGGGGTTTCTGGAAAACTGCAGCTCAAACTGCTGACTTGGTGCAGGGTTGGCATGTGGAGTCAGTCTTTGGGTGCAGCCTGGTATACCAGCTTGACCGTGCATGCTGACCCAACCCTATGCACTGGATTTGGATTACGGAATGACTATGTGCTCTGGTCCCACCATGTGCCAGCACAGTCTAGCATGCAGGTCTGTGTTATCTGAATGGCAGGGCTCCTCATGGTCTGGAAATTTGGTAGGGGACTAGTGATTAATACTGCCACTGTTTCCTTGCTACCAAATTTCCAGATCCCTAGGGAGCCCCATGGGCTGGATGACACAGGTCAGAGGCAGAACGCCACTGCTGTAGTTGGCATGTCACTGTTTTAAATTGATTTGACTTTTGCAAGAATTATACTAAGTTCTGATGCCCTTTCTTTTAATTTTGATGCCAAAAAATATGAACAAGCAGAGGAAATTTGTCACTGGAATTTAAATTATCAATATTTTTGCAACTCATGGCTATTTTGAAAAATGTTGTTTGGGGTTTTCTTCAGTGGAACAATCTTCTGAATTATCTGGTATGACTGCTCTGGCAAAACCATGATTCTATTTTAAATAATGTTAATTTTGATTAGAATTATATCCTGTAACACTGTTTGGTTATTGTCTATCTTATCAGTGTAATACTTGGCAGCTGGGGAAAAAAAAAGGGAACAAACTATATAGATCAGTGCTTCCCAAAGTTTTGTTCAGCCCCCCACTTACACCAGGTGCCCCTCCCAACCCACAGCCCCCTGGTCCTGCTGGTGCTCCTCAATCCCAACCCACAGCCCCCTGGCCCTGCCGGTGCCTCTCACTCCTAACCCACAGCCCCCTGGCCATGCCAGTGCCTGTCACTCCCAACCCACAGTCCTCTGGCCCTGCCAGTGTCTTTCACTCCCAAACAGTAGTGACGTGTAGGGGGTGCACGGGGTGCACATGCACCCCCTGAGAGCACCGGTGCACCCCCTGACTGGCTGCACTTGCTGCTTAAGCAATGGGCCAGGGGGGCAGGCAGAAACACCGGTGCCCCCCCTGCAAGCGCTAGCTGATCTCCGCAGTTGCTCCCAGAAGTGGCCACAGCCACTCTCGGCACCAGCCACAGCAATCGACCACAGGAGAACTCCCCCCGGGCAGCAAGATCTTCTGCGGGGGGCCTCCCCCCACCCCCGGCGATGGGATTGGTTGTGGGGGGACCCCCCGGTTGGCGGGACTGATCACGGGGGGCACATGGCCCCCCTGACTAAGGTGGCATCAGTCGCCCATGGTCCCAACCCACAGCTTCCTGGCCTTGCTAGTGCCTCTCTCTCCCAACCTGCAGTCTGCATCTCCCCCCCTCCCCACCAGCAGTGACCAAGCCGTGGCTGCCACCCACAGGAAGTGACAGCTGCTGCAGCCAGAGCAGAGTGTGGAGCCCATCTCCTGTCCCCACTCCCCTCATTCCCTCCTCTGTGGGTGGCATGGCTGGAGCAGAGGCTGTGTGATGGGGTGGATGCAGGCTCCCCGCTGTGGGCTTGGGGCTCGCTGCCCTGATGCCCTCCTGCAGGGGGCTCCATGGCCCAGTGGGCGGGACCTGGTGCAGGAGAGAGCACTGTGTCACCATGGCCACCAAGCTGAGACACCCCCTGCCAACCCGGCAGCAGTGGGGGCAAAACTATTTGCTGCTGCCACACCTCACTTTGGCAGCCATGATGGTGTGGCCTGGTCCTGCCCTGGGTCCTGCCTGCTGGGCTGCAGAGGAAGCTCCTGCCTGGAGCTGGTCCAGTCTGTGCCCCACTGTGGGTACAGAAATCTCGTGACTCCAACCACTGATGTTGCGACCCCATTTGAGGTCACAAATCACAGTTTGGGAGCTACTGATATAGATCTAGATATCCCTTTCACACTTAGATCTGCATTGGAGCCATGGAAAGATTTGTATTGATTTTTGACTGATGTACTTGCATGGAGATATCTGTACAGCTGCTAATTGGCAGATTTGCTTATGGATCTCTCAGACGATAGAATTTAACACTAAATACCCACTGTATTCAAAATTGGTTGGAGGTAAATTTGGATGTGTCTGGAAATATGACTTATAATCCTTTACTGCCTATTAACAAAGTATGTATTTCCTGGTGGCCACATCTGGAGTTTTCAGTTCAGGGAAAGAAAAAAATGTGTATGAAAAATATTCTGTAGTTTTGGATCACCACTAGCTATTCATTTAATCATCAGCTATATCATTTTCCACAAATAAGCCAGTTTTAGCAGTGATATGGAATTTTTTTGAAATGTTCATTTACTTAGTGTTGGCTTTGAATAGCATTAAATTAATCTTAGGTTATCCCTGCATAGACTTCATCTTTCCAATATCAGAAATAGCATAGTGTTTTTTGTTTTAGTTGCTAGTATTGGGTCAGAACCTGAATGGAGTGGATTTAGGACATGGCAACAAATTAGTGCCTGATTATATTCCCTTGAAGTTCGGTGAGTTGTAACAGAGGGAGGTCTTTACCCATTGATGCTTTACCTCTGCAGCCAGTTCTGTTTTTTTCTTTAACTGACAAATAAAAAATTGTGCAAACATCTAGTTTGGATTTAGATTTGAGATGGTTATATTTTGCTTTTGCTTCAAAGAAAAATGTACTTCTGTGTCTGAGGGGAATAATTGTCCAACTGCCATCTGAAAAAGAGTATCACCAAGTTGTAAAATAGATCCTTAATACAGATATTGTTCTTGTTTTTCACTGTAGGACCCTTCCTTCTAGAGAAACAAATTGTCAGGCTTTGAGTTCTGCCTAAAACCAGATTGGGTATATCCTTGCTACCTCTGTATAACGAGTCTCACCTTCACTATAAAATGATATTACTCAAGAGTAGTAATTAGGATAGCGGCTGTCAGTAAGGGGAAACAGAATAGGCACATTCTCTAGTCACCAAAAAATTTCCAGATTAGATAACAAGGGTTTCTTATGCCATACTTCAACAAACCAATGAAGTTGGTACACCATATAATCTTGTTTTCTAATATTCAGAACTACTCCATCTTTTATGGAGGATGCACTATTTTTGTAATTATTTTTCAATTTTTGTTTTGAAGTATCAGCACAATAATTACAAAGTTGTACTGAGCGAGACATAGCAAGTGGGAGATGGGCTGCTCAAAGAACATGGAGGCAACTATATCTTCTTCTGGAAGGGCAGAGAGGAAAGAGAACAACCACTTAATTGAGTTGGTTCTGCCATTAAGAATGAACTCAAACCAAACAGTGAGTTTCCTATCAGAATTAATAAGAGCCTCATGACTGTCTTAAACTGGCAGGGAGCCGATATGCCACTGTCCTCAGTGCATATGCCCTGACTCATGACACCACCAATGAAACCAAGGAGGAATTCTACGCTAACCTTGATCAAGTCCTTTTTGATGTTCTGGAGGTAGACAGACTAATTCTTTTTGATGATTTCAACTCCAGAGTCGGAAGGGACTCTAAGCTCTGGAACGGAACCACTGGCAAGGAAGCAATAGGAAAGGCCATCTCCCAACAGCATCCTCCTCTTGACCAAATGCATGGAACATAGACTCACCAGCACCGTGTTCCACCAGAAAAATGGGCATCGTCTGTGCTTGGGATCACAAAGCTGTCCACATCACTAGAGCTTCGTTAGGAGCTGATGATTGCTGGACTGATCATTGACTTATCCACTCAGTTATGTCACTCAAACTGGCTCCCAAATTATGGCTGCAGCAGAAGCAATTGTGATGGAAGATCAATGTTGAAGGACACAAGGAACCAAGCATGTGACACCTCTTCCACCAGTGCCTCAGCGAAAAATTGATGAGTTCCAGTCAACAGTAGGAGAATGTCAGCAGCCTGTGGGGTTCCTTCAAGGCCACCATTATCAGCACCTCTAAAGAGACACTTGGATTCTCTACCAGGAAACATCGAGACTGGTTTGATGAGAATGACTGGAAGAGCCAAGAGTTGATTGGCACGAACATGGCACATCCCACGCATGTTATAGCTGCTGACGCAACCTCTATTTGTGCCTCCTTTGCTCCACCTATGCCAAGAAAAAAAAAAGGGACGGGGGAGAGGGAAGAAACCACACAACAAGAATCCACATACCAAACATCCAGACCTGGCTGTTATACACATGTGCACTCACATAGGTGCTCATGCACAGTCTCCTCCTTCCTCCTAGGGCAAACTCCCTGGGCAAACTCCCCCTGTTTGCTGCTTCTTACTGAATCTCAGCTTTGTCCAATTCACAATCAATTGGCTTCAGATACCTTTTCAAAGCAGAGTATATAAATATACCTTGTGCAGTCCCTTGAATCTTTCCACATGTGGTCTAAGATCTTACAAAAATATTTGAATGAGTTTTGGGGGTCCCCCCTTGTCTTCAGAGGGGTCTGATTTTTTTTTTCATGGGAAACTGGTTCTATATTTTCTGAAAATTGACAACTGAAAGGAGCCTGATGTAGGTGTGCAGAAGTCAAGGCACTCAAAATAACTAGTTACTTTAAAAAATGTTGGTCTGTATTTTTACCTCTTACTCTAGAAGAAGATGACGTAAGGGCTATGTGCCCTACTCTGCCACCACACCCCTTAATTGACCCATATATTTCTCTATGTATATCAGGCATTAGAAGAATTTAAACATCTCTCACCAATTGTAAGATAAACTACTAACACTAAGGCTCAGTTAGTGAAGGACTTTCCACTGTTGAGAAGAGACTCTTGCTTATGCCAGGGAAATTATTCAAAGTACACGTGACAGCTAAAAAATAGAGGGTTGAATTAAAAAATAAGTGGACACACTATACAAAGACAGTTTAATTCAGTCATGGGACACACTAAGATTCTAAGTCTGTTGCCAGCAAATCACAGCTGTCCACCACATGAGTACTCCCAAATGTGATTGCAGTAGTGAGGTTCTTCATTCCCAGCACATTCATAACAAAATACTTCAGTCTCATTTTATTTAAGAAGTCCTTTAATTTTGGAGATATTTCTATGGCTGGGAATACTGTTCCATTGTACAGAGGGTCTGCTTGACTGTACAAAGCCTGTGTTTTGTTGTACAAATGGTCAAGAATCTTCTCAGGGAGAGGCAGGTTGATTGTAGACTGGAGAAGGACAAGATTGACTGGAAAATAGGGAGGGAAGACACTATAAGGAACTGGAGGTACAGGGATGGGATCAGTTGGGATCTTTGGAGAGAAGGCAGCTGTGGGGAGTCAAACATGTGACAAGCACAGAAGAGAGAAGGAAGCAGTCACATTATAAAATGCTGGAGACATGACCAACTAAAGAAACTGTAGGAAAAAGTAGTAATATTGAGTGGAGGATGTAATAGAAGCACCACAGAGATTGGGAAGGAGATGACTACCTGGAGGAGGAATGGAAGGTTGCAGCAGAAAGAATGTTAAAGGCTTATGGCTTTGCTGAGCATCTTCTTCTTCTTCAAAAGAGGCAGGCTTCGGGGGCTGATTTTTCAGAGCTGCTGAATACCTGCAGCACTTGCTAACATCACACAGAATTGTAGAGTACTTGGGGACACTAGAAATTTGGTCCACAGAGAGCAAGAAAATAAGATGCCAGATATGACAAAGAAACCTTTCAAGAGCATTGCAGAACCCTATCTCAAGAAACACCAACCCCACTACCAGAACACTGAGAAGGGTACGTGTGTTAGCATTTATACTCCAACCCCACTAAGAGGGAAGGTAAAAAACATCTGTGAAGTAGAAAAATGTTTTTCCATGCTGAAATGCAGAAAGCTACCTGCTGGGACTGAAATTTTTCCTTTAAATTAACAATTGTTTGTCCAGAACTCCATGTCATGCCTGGTCCAGGAATCTTCCATTGTCATTTTTTGAGAGTTCGCCATTTCCTTTTATATCCAGTTCCTGATGTCCTCTTCCCATAATCATCTGCCTTTTATGTAACTTTATTATGATTAAGATGTACTGAAAATCTTTAAAAGTTGGTTGTCAAAATAACTCCCTATCCTACCTTATATGTGTTTGGTGTATCTCAAGTTTTAGAGGCATACTGGCAGAGTAGTTATAGAATCTTGCTGCAGCTTCAGAGATGCATTCAAATACTGCTTTGGACTTGTGCCAAAAGCTGCTCCTAGTCAACACAGCTGTGAATTAGTATCCAGCCATTGTTGGGAGTTCTGCTGGAAGTCAAAAGGGGCTACTGGCACACTTAGTGATCCATGGAGAGGGAGAAACTGCATGGAGATGCAGACACGGTGCCGGGACCCAGGGACCAAGCCAGAGCCAGGACTGAAAACCAGAGCTGGGACAGGATGTCAGGGTTATGGACAAATCCAGGTGGTGAGAGGAAAACCCTCTGTCAGAGGGTGGCAGAGAGTTGTGACAGAAAGGGGGATAAAAGAGGGTGAGTCTGAAAATGAAGGGCCCAGAAATGGTGGCAGGATAATCATGATTATTGGATCAGGAGGCATCAAGGAAGTGACTTACAAACTGACCAAACCTAAATTTAGTAAAGGGGATGGGCACGTGCCTTAAGCATGCCTCAATTGATGGAGTGAGTAAGGGTTGAGTAAGGATGAACTCAGTAATTAATGAGGCATAGAAAAGGATTAATTGAGCTATTTGATGGAATATAAATAAGGATCAAGTGAGGATGAACTTGGTCAATTAATGAAGTACAAGGAGAGATTAAATTGAATGATGGCAAACTCATTAAATTGATTAAATATAGGTTCAATTGAGTGATGACAACTCATGGATTGAAGAAATATAAATCAGCACCAATTGATGTGGTGAGCAGGTGGTGAGAGCCTCACCAGCAGGTGAACTATGAAACAGCTCATTTGCTAGATGAGTCAACGGAAGTGGGATTGTTAGCCAGTGATTCCCACGGACAGGTGATTAAAAAGTATTGATTGGTACCTTGGCAAGCCAGATAGAACAAGATGTCCAGGAAGATCTCAGGTCTGAGCCCACAGGCAGGGTGTAGGGGAAGTGGAGCCCTGTGAAGAAAAGAGCTCACCATCAATATGTGGCGGGTGAATAACAAGGGAGACTTCGAAGTTGGGGAGTAAGTGAGAGAGTGAGAAGTTTCCAGGATACGCACTCCCATAGAGTTAAAAACAATCTGTGGGGCTGTGAAATAAACGCAAACCCAAAATCTCTGGTCTCACATATACAGTAGCGTGCAAAACACTTTCACTCAGCTGGATAAAAATCAGGCATGCTACATTCCAGGAATTCATTTGCCTTCACATATGCTATTCAAAATAGCACTGGGCAGCATCTATTTAAAATTGTAATAGTAACTTCTGGGGAATTTATTACAAAAGAGTCTCCTGCAATTAGAATAGGGTTAGACAAAATACTAGGAGGATATGATAGGGAATAAATCATTTTCTAAAGAAGTCCTTGGAAAATCTTAGGGAAAGCTGAGTCTTAGCAAACCCATTAAATGTTAAAAGAAAAACAGACACAACTTCTGTCTCAAATTATAATATCAGCACAAAATAATTCCAGCCATCCAGTGGAGTATGATATAGCCATACCAAACATCTTGGCCCAGATCCTAGGCTGTCTCTGAAGTGTGGTCAGTATTGTGTAGACACTTGGGGGAAGCAGATAGCTTGTCAAACTACCTTGTATACCACCTCCTATAAAAACTTTCAGTCCCTGGCATAAATCTAAAGGTTTTCAGAACTATTGTTCTTTGTCACAAACACCATCTGCCCTTAAGATTTTACCACCTCCTTTGGGGTGCTTCTGTGACGGCCCTTCCTTCCAGATCATGCACACTGTGTTGTGGGATACAGAAAGATGCCAGTGCTGATATTGTGATTCTATTGCTTAATGATTTTCTCATGCTCAGTAGGATAGATTCACCATTTTTAGCTTTGTTTTGTGCATAGTGAAAGCAGACATGTCCGATCTTCATGCTTACTCATGAATAACGTGCCATACCAAGCTCGGGAGATTGACTCATCTGTTGATTTGCTGTGCTAATAGTTTATTTACCAATAACCATCTTGATTTTTTTTCTACCACTGTGAATATCAGAGTATTTGTAATATACTATTTGACATCATTTTTCCATAGAACTGCAGATGTATTTCTGACAAGCTAATGTCTTACTCATTCTTGAGACTTGCCCTAAAACTAAAAAATACCTCATTTCTCCTACCAAACTCAAGCCATAAAACTTTAATCTAGATCTATCCCAATACTTGTGTTGCCCGTTCCTGTGCTTGGGCTGCTGAGAACCTGAGGAAAGTTCTATGACCATAGACATTTCTGTCATTAATTCCCCTGCCCCCCCCACCCCCTTATTTCTGTTATGTTCTTCACCTATTTATGCCAATGTTAATTCCCTTTTTATTCCCTCTTTAAAACATCCATCCTCTCTGTTGTAATCTCTCTTGATGTGGAATTTTGCCTGTTTTTTCAAAGAGAAAATCGACCTGATCCAGGGTCACTTCCTTCTTCCTTTCCCTGCCTCTTAACATTTCCTCATCTTTCTCTTCTGACACTGAAGTTTCCACTTTAGTTTTCCATTTGTTTTCTTTTTTCCCTCTCCCTCCCTTGCCCCTTGATCTCTTTCCTCCAATATAATCCCCAGAGTAGCTAGGATACCAGGGGTTTGTGTCCTGGACAAAACCCTGTCAAACAGTTCTGGCAGAGGAAAGAGGGGGAAAGGGCCAGGGGCTCAGCACCAGAAAGCAGGAGGTGGTCAGTCATACCTTTTCCCAGGAACTCAAAAACCCTAGCTGCTGCTGATAATCCCAAATTGTTGCTACTGCTGTGGTATGATATTTCTGACCCCAGCTGCCACTGCTGCAGTAAAGACTACCTCAGAGCCACCATCCAGCACAACTTCTAAATTGGAGGCTAGGGCTGCTGGCCCTGCCCCTATTTAAGCTGCTGTTCATCCCTCCCCCACCATTCTCAGCTTCTGATTCTCTGATTTCTCACAAAACAAGTATCTAGGCCATGTCAAAATCCTGCTGTTGCTACTTCCATAACACAGGAAAGTTTAATTTAATATTCTTACATCATAATATTAATAGATTTTTTAGTGGGCCTTTCTCTTCTGAAACACACATTTTCCAATTTTAACTCTTAGGTTCACAGCGCACTTTCATTTAATGGTGCAATGGGATCTGATCTCTGATCTGAACAGTCACACTGCCTGCCATACCACATGGACATGGCAGGAGGTACAGTTTTGGGATTTAGGATTGCTTTCTAATGGTACCATTACTGCTTGCCCAGATTCCCTGGCTCCCCCTGAACCAGCAAATTGAAAGCCAGGTGCTCACAGGTGGGCTGAATCTGCATGGTCCTGGGATTGAACTGGGCCTCTTGGAGACTCCCAGGTGATCCCTGTGTTGTGACTGACAACCAGGTATTGGTCTCAGCCTCAGGACTAGATGAGAGCCATGAGCCAGCACTGGTTATCCTGCCACATGTTCTATTTAAGGCATGATGGAAACCAGCCCACAGAAGTGTTATACATTTTTTGTGGAATATTTTTGTAGCTGGCTTCCTATTTTGTTGCGCCATTAATTCCTTGAATATATGGTAGGGTTACTATTTATGGCAGGATTAACAGGGTAATTGCATCTGAATTGTAACATCTGCCAGGGGCCTTAGTCTCACTTTGGTCCTTTTATGCACCTCTTCATTGAACCAAGTTCAGGGGGATCTATGAAGTAGTGTGTATAAATTATATGTCAGGTGAGCGTGAGTTTAAAGGTATGCCTATAGTGTAGTGTAGAGATGCCTAAAGTAGTTTTAGATAGTTAAGTAGTTACCTAGCCTGGTAACTAAAACAGGGTATATCTATATGCGCAGCTAATGCGGCATGATAAACTCTGGCTCCTTTTTAGCTGGAGTCAGCTGCTCCCAAGTGCAGCATCTGCACATGTACCCAGGACTGCCACAGTTTGAGCTGGGGCAGAGCAGCCCTGGTGGGAAGGGGGCACAGGGGGTCAGCCCTGAGCTCTGGGTGGCTGCATCAGGCAGCAGAGGGGCTGGCTGGGTCACGAAGGTGCTAAAGTGCAGGGCTAGGCAGCAGGCAGCTCCCGCACTTTAGCATTCTCATGCCCCAGCCAGCCCCTGTCACTATCTACATGTGCATTTCAGCGCATGCAATGACTCTGCTGTAGGATAGTGCTGTTCCTGACAGTACTATCCTATGGCAGAGTTAATTTACTGCACGCTAATACAAGCACACCTTAGTGACATTTTACTGCAAAGCTAATTACTCAACTCCACAGTAAAGCACATGCGTAGATGCACCCACTGTCTAGTCATAGGAGTATGGAGTGCCGTGTAAACTTAGCAGGGTAAATTAGCATGTGTGGCTCTCCATGCTACTGTGACTTGGTGGCTTCTGGTACCCCAGCCTAATTCATACAGTGTGGACATACCATAGGTATTTTATCTTAGACCCTGAGTAAGCTAGAAGAAGCTCCTCTAACTTCAGTTTCTATAGGGCATTGTTGCGTTTATCTCACTCCTTTCTGCTTTTATACAAGTTTACTTAAATGAGAGTTGAACTGAGTTTATTATCCAGTTAAAATGAAATCAGAATTTGGCCTATGCAATCTAAGTTAGGCAGGAAGCACAGTTCAGGTATCTTATAATATTTTCCTTCTTTCACTTCTTGATAAACTGAAAGATTTCAAATCTGTATTAACAATTGCTCCAAAAAAGTGACTTATGATCACACACGAAGCCTGTGTCAGAACATAATTCTCCTGCCTATACCCTTAAGTTCAGTTAGTGACTAATAGGTTTTATTCAACTAGAAGACTATCTTTATACCTATGATACCAAATTTCATCTTACATAATGCTTTTCACAGCATAAGTGCAAAATACTATTAAAAGCAGATGTATAGATTGAATCACCTGCCAGGAAGCCAGATCTATTAGGAAGGAGGCTGGATCAGTAGAACTGTATTCTGGTAGGAATTGATGGGGTTTCATGGCTCTTGGGTGAAATTCTGGCTGCACTAAATTAAATTTCAGAACTCCTGTTGACTTCATTGAAGCTTAGATTTCACTACTGATTTCCAGCAGAAACAATGTTAGACTGGCTCATGGGCCATGGCTTATTAACATACAGGTGTAACAGAATTAAGTGGGGAGAGATTAGGGAAATAGGCAAATAGTGTGAAGTAACTTCTGACTGTGAGGCCAAATACAAGCAACAAGCTACATTTTGCACAAAATTATATTGCAAATTGCAGAATTTTTATTTTTATTTAAGGCAGTGAGTACCTGTGATCTGTCATTATCATTAATTACTTTACCTTATTGTTCCTGTTTTTATCATAGAAAATTAGGGTTGGAAAGAACCTGAGGAGGTCACCCTGTCCAATCCTCTGCTTAAAGTAGGACCATTCCCAACTAGATCATTCCATCCAGGGCTTTGTCAAGCCAGGCCTTAAAAATCTCCAAGGATCGAGAGTCCACCACCTCTCTAGGTAACTTGTTCCAGTGAGCGAGTTACTAGAAACTGTCTCCTAGTGAGAGTTTTTCCTAATATCCAGCTGAAACCTCCCTTGCTGCATCTTGTTTACTGCCAGTCTGCCAAAACAGGAAATGATAGCTACATTTAATAAACTTCTGTTTAGACTGGACAACATCTGTCATAGCATAATTTAAAATAGCGCTCTAAGAAAATAAGATTTGGACAATTAAAGACAGTGGAAGTTGAAGCTTCCCTTTTTTCTTCCTCAAATATTGTTCACAGTTTGTTTCAAGTTTTTTTTTTTCTCTCAGTGCTTAATTGCTGTCTGTTATACTATTGTTCCCTTAACTAAGCAGAGGAAATCAAGGGAATATGGCAGATAATTGCCTATTTAATTCAAATTTTGTAATATACTTACAGGATTGGATTGGATTCTTATACTGTTACTGGAATCAAATAAGAATTTATTAACAAAGGCCCACTGATTTAATAACATTAACCATGAAGAAAGATGTAATTAATTGTGTGGACAGATGAAAGAATCAACCTATATATATGTATTATTTTTCAGTGTATTGATTATGGAGATGGACGATTGTGACAGGGAACATTCAAGGGAAATGCTTGATGTTCAGTATTTCTCAGAGTTTGAGTGCTTTATATTTCAGGCCAGACTTGGTTTCTGCTGTAGCCATCTGTGCTGTTCAGACAGTGCAAAGGAGTTGGATTCTGGCTGGTAAGTGGGAAGCAGAGAGCTCTCTTGGTGCAGCGAAACTACCTGCTGATATGAAGGTAGGGCCACCATATCCTGTGCCAACTGTCCATCCCAAACTCCAGAGTAAGGGTGCATTAGAGAGCAGGTGTGTTGTGTGGGAAAATGATAAGAGTTTAGCAGAACATTGCACTACTTCATTGATCCTCCACTAGTACAAGGTCCCAAAGAGACTGATGTATCATAGCATAAGTTAAGACTAGTGTGATTTACACTCTGAATGGCCAAGGTTGGTATAAAACACCCCACTACATCAGAGCAGTTCTTTTAGTGCCCAGAGGCCTCTGATATTGAGCAGACCTTGGACTCAGCAAAGCATGTTCTGCTTCCATTGTAATGATACAGTCATACTAGCTTTTTGTGTTAAACTTGATATTTGCACATTCAACTACGTTGTTTCTGTCTCATGGCAGTTAAGTAATTTTTGTTAGCAGAAATGACTCTCAAGTCAGTTGAACTACACATGTGAATAACAAGTCACTAGTTTGAGCAAGGGGATCACAGACTAGCACCGAGATGCTCAACCAGAGTTCCACAAGATCTTTTTAGGGGTGACAGTATCATGTAATATAGCACTGTTAAGTATTCAGAAACCTACATGATTCACAAAATAAACCCAGATATTTGAAAAAGAAATCTGTAGGGGTAAAAACATTCTGATCTGCTGTGGTCTTTCTGAGTTCTTTGCAACAAAACAATTGCCGTGTGTTTTTATTTATTTATTTTATAGTAAAATAAATGAGTGAAAAGTAAGAGCCGGCATTTTCCAAAGGGGCCTTGAGTCTAAAAAGGTTGGGAACCATGGGGCTAGCTTGTTATCCATAAGTAATATTGTAGATACTACATGCTATTAATGGTGACAAATTTTCTCTCTGTCAAGTAACAGGATGAAATTCACCAATAACATGCATTTAACAGTACCAAAATGAATGACACAACACTTTAGTCATTTCCTTTCTAAGGACCTGGACACGACATTTTTATCACTGTAATTTTGTAAGGCAGTGTAAATTAGGTGTACACTAGGAGGAGACAGAGGTCGAAGGTGTCCCAGGAGCCAGAGTAGACAGATGATCAGCTATTCCAGAATAGCTGCTTATAGTAGGTACTATTTTAACACATTGCCATTTAGTGAGGGGAGGGTGGGGAAAACATGTATTGTATAGTCTGTTTATATATAGCTAACAAATATGACTGGGTGAATATGGACACATGACAGTTAGTGGTATAAATTATACTGCTGTAGTTTCACGCCTGATTTTTTTTTCTGGCATAATTTTACACTCGATTCAAATGTTCACAGTCCTATTTCCCAGATGCTTTATTTACCCCCCCAAGAAAATCTGGAAATCCTTTTCTTGCATGTCCAACCTGGAACCACTAGTCATATTACATTTGTTTAATACTACAACATTTCCTAGTTTTCATCTGCTTCTAGCTAACCTAATTCCAATACTGTATGGGTAGCAGCAAGCCAGGTACAATAACAAGTCTCAACTATGGACCATTTCTTGTAATATTAGCCATTTAAGAAAACTTTAGAGACTGCCTTATATTTTTAACACTTATAATTAAAGTGCTATATGCATGCATGTCCACACACAATTACACATACACGCACACACATTATTTTAATAGTTTTTCCCAGAAAATGCATTATTCACACTCCATATTGAAAGTTAAACTCTAAAAATAATGCTAATCTTTACTCATTAATAATGCATTGTATATCTAAGTTAACTTCAGTGGCAGCACAATTTAATTAACTTGGAAGTGCCAGTGTGGTTTTGGAACATTGACAGTTAAAAGGAATATTGCCAGATTTTGCCACATTAGGGAGGAAAAGCAGAATCTGCAAAGTTGTAGAAAGGAAACTGTGTGCATGTGTGTGTGTGTGTGCATGTGTATGCAAGTTGTGTGAAATGAAGACAGTGAAGTAAATGAAGAATGTATCATACTAGTTGGACGTGTATACTTCTCAGTCCAACTAGTATGTGAAACTACAATGCATTACTATGCAGTATAGATAGAAGACCTATTTTACATTAATAGAATACAGAAGGTTAAAATAACCTAAGCAACGGGTTACAGTTTGTTGTTAAAGCATTGCTAATGAAGAATGTCAATTTTGATCTTAATGAAACTACTCCATTTTTCTGCACCAGAATCTGGTATTCTGTTTTTCGAACTCAACTGCACCATCACAAGATGATGAATTCAACATAAAGTTGTCACTAATGTCCAAACTATTCAACCATGAAAAAGGTTAGAAAAACATAGACACAAAAAGTGTTCGGTTTATTATTTCAGGTTTGAGAGATAGGAACTAAAAGTTTCTAGGATATTTTATGTTCTAGATTGCTTACAGTTAAAAAGATCTGATTACTTTGTTCCCCTTGTCTTTTAGAACTATTAATAACACAGATATAACTTTATTTTTATTTATAAAAACACAGCTGTAATAGGAATCTGGGCTAGAGTTACTGTGTCCTTGAGAAAAATAGAATGAAATAAAGTTTAAGTTAGTGTACTAATACTATTTATTTTATCATTTATGTACACATACTGTGGTCAAAAATCCTGTTGTACATCTGTAATTGTATGTGTATTTATATAGGTGTACATTGCCCATAAATTTGACCAAGCTGAGACAATTTCAGGTGTCCAGCAAATTCAAGATCTGGTCCTTAGTTTGATGATCAAGCATTTTGTTCTTTAAGATTAGTGAAGTCAGATTAATATATAGTTTTGTAATCCGCAGCATTCTTTTCAACTAAACAGATGCACATACATGCTGAAGCACTGTAATTGAAGGTAAAGTTTAAATCCAGCTGGAACAACAAGCTGCAGTCCTTTGAGACTTTGGATACATAGACAGGAAGTTGTGGATAAGGCTTTGGTCTGCTGTTGTCAGGAAACACTGAGCATTTTTTAAGTATCTGGAAAAATCATTTTGCATTAGATGAGGTAAAATCTGAACTAGCTTGCTAGTAGTATCTCACCAGATTGGGTCAAGAATAGCAGATGATGTATGAATTTTGTTTAGGTATGCTGAGCATAATGGTGTCAATAAAAAAATCGTATTTACGTGCTACTGTAGGTAATGAAGAGATGTTACTCGTGCCTACTTTAAAAATGCTGTTATTCCTTTTCACCTTCGGTTATCCCCTTTGAGTGGTTAGCCAATAGTCAGATTTGCAACTTGTTTCTGTTAGGAAAAAAAATGATTTAGCTACTTTTGTAATACAGTTCTGTTTCTTTACAAAGAAATGTAAGTAAGTTCCTGTTTGTCTCAAACTGTAGAGAAGACCTATCAAACTACATAGCTGAACTCCTACTCCAGTTTGTATCCTGTGCTTTTGGTGTTGGTTCCTAGCTGAAGCAACAGGAGTCAACAATCTCATCAATAAAAAGAGCTTAATTACTTTTACATGAAGCCTAAATAAATGATAGCTCTTATATTTGTCAGTTTAAGTGAAGTTTTACTTAATCCCCAGCCTAACACCTAACTGTACTGTAATGCCGCCAATTGGTACTTTGCTAAGTAAGGAAATATGGCTTAGTTTCCTAATTAAATAAAGGTCCAAGCATTTGAGGTTTACTTATAAATAATTGCTACACCTTATGTAAAAGCAGGAAATATTCCAAATAAGACCATTATCAATTAAAATAACTTAATAATTTAAAATGCACAATACTTCTTTTTTGAGACTGCTATGTCCCCCAAAAAACATTTTGATTCATTAATATTCAGTTAGCTGTATAATCAGTGACAATTCTATCAAATATTAAAATCATACAAATTGACAAAAATTGATTAATGACCTTAGCTCTTAATTTAGAGAATAAGAAAGAACTACATTATTTCCCAAAGGCAGAGGAATATTTTGCTTATGAATTTTCTCAATCCTTTTTTTTTTTTTACTTTTTTTTTTTTTACAGCTGAGTGTTACCGATCAAATAAAATAAATGTGCTGGAATACTGAATATGGTTGTATTCTGATTATGACACAAAGAAACCAGCTCAAGGTTGATTCTTGTCCTTATAATTTCATTGAAAGTTGCTTATATAACCAGTATGTCACAATCACTTCTTTTCCTTCAATTTCCCCATTCCACTGCCTCCTACCTCCCCACCCTAGGGGCCAACATTGATTACTGTGAAACCCTTCCCAAAATTTGAACTCTTGTGAGCCATGAATGGGTACCACTATCAACCACTTTCAGTGAAGAATGTAATTTTGGTCTTTACATGTAAACTGGGTATCGTTGAGAACCAGCCCTGTCCAGTTTCAGGGTTTCCATTCCTCTCCCTACAAGTTTTACAAAAACTAGTGTGTTCTCCTGGATTTTGTAAATCACTGTAGGCTAATCAGCTGAGCTAGCAAAATTGGAAAAAGTTTGAATGAACCATCACACAACAGTGCTGGCATCTGGCCCTCTCTGGAGCTTTCTGCTGAGCGCACACACACACACTGTGACAGATGCCTTCCTATCATTGTTCCCCCCCACTAAGAGCCATATGAGAATATTAATGTACACAAAGTTCTAGTCAGCTATTGCTATCTTCTAGCCCTGCTTAAAGAGAATATCAATGTCATAGCAGTGTTCCCGTACACACCATATATGTAATAGTACTCCCAGTGTTGTTATCACTGGTGCTAATGTTTAAGGGAAAATCTATGGTGAAGAAAAAGGCATCAGAAACTAGTTTATATAGGGAGATGACACTCACTATTTTCATAAGATATGCGTTAAAAGTTCAGATGCTAATGCTACTGTGGGAACTCTGAATCATGGGTCTTTGCATTTTTGGAAGCAAAGAAGCTGGAGGCTTTTTTTGGCTTGCTTTATACATACAATTCATTTCAAATGAACAAAAAGTCTCCCTATGTCAGTACAATTTAAGTCATACGTTTTATGGTGCACTATAATTTTGTTATACTGAATGCAATACTTCTTTGTGGGTTTTATAGAACTTTTTAGGAAGAGAATCATCAGTATTTTTTGAAGTAGACTATGATTACTGCATCCAGATGCACTACAGTAGGTCTTAAGAATCCACTAAAACCCACAAGTATTAGATATGTGTGTGTGTGTATATATATATATAGACATTTTTAGGGATGTGTTGTTACTCATTTTCTTCCATGTTTATAGTCCAGTGAAGAAAAATCAGCTTCCCCACTTAAAATTATACACCTGAGTTTTAGAGGGCTGATTTTTGGGGAAAAGGTGCGTGCGATATGTGAGTATATGCAGTGTTGAGGTGCTTTAAGGTTTTCCAGTTTGGCCTGAAAAGATCCCTAGATGACCAGACTTGGCTAGCTGCTCAGTACTCTGAATTCAGTTGATTTATTTTGCATTAAATAGTCATTGTCTAACATTCATAAAAAGTATTGTGAAGCAGAAGCCAGAACCCAGGACTCCCTCCCACTTAGGGGAGTATTTTCCTAACTAGAGTCAGGCTCCAACTGGCATGCTCTCCTCCTGGCCTCATGATTCTTTCATTCTTTCTGCCCAGTGGGTCAACTTAAATGGCAGAAATGGAGAATATCCTCAATCCTGTGTACGCATAGGTTGGTGGCTGGAGCACTTTCTTCAGAAGTAGAATATGTGGTTTCAAACCTCCTCAGGGTGAGTGAGGCCTGGAAGCCAGTTACCTGGTTTCCTTGGCAAATGCCCTAACCAGTAGTTTACTGGGCAAAAGGTGGTGGGTAGTTCATTTTCTTCCTCCTCTTCATTTGACACTGAATTCAAGAGTGTCTATTAAAAGGATGGCAGTGTTACGTGTTCTTGAGTGAGGTATGGCCACACTCCTGAGGTGAGAGGCATTCTTTTTGTGCTAGTGGCAGCAGTGATATAGCTTAGTTTGAAAAAAAAGCTATTTTTATTTTTTTTAAGTTCATATCAGCGTCAACCAGAAAACATATCTAATGCTTTATTGCATTAATCTTAGCTTACATGATAATGCTCTGAAACAGTTAGCTTGTTGGTTGGATACAGAACTAAGGTATTTCATGTTGTATCCTCCAAGTTGTACTTCGTAGACAATACTTTTGAAACACACACCTTCACTTTGAGATATTCTTTATGTTCACTGAATGAAATGACTGGCTTATTTAGAACTCTCCTCTATTTGCACAGGTTTGAAAAAAATATAGAAGAGGTTTTTAGGGATTTTTTTGTTTTTAAAAGGCCCTTTAAACATCTTTATTTGTATTATATCATTCTTATAAAGCTCAAATCCCTCATAGTTTGATTGTAAACTATTAATACTTCAGTTGAGGCTTTTTGATAAAAAAACAACAACAACCCATTGCTTTAGCTGGACTTCCATGATAATTTTAAATTAAATACAAGACCCCCTCTACATGTACAGGTAAAGACTTATCGGGATCTAATGCATGATCCACACAAGCATACCTCCTGCCATGCCACATGTAACTCACTCACTGGCAAGAACCAAGCTTCCAGCTCGAGGGACACTCCATGCACCCTTGGGGCTGGGGGATCATGGCAGTTATGACCTCCTATGCTCAGGTGTGTGTAAAACCCTCAGGTGTGGGGGATTATGACATCTGCAATCAACCAGGCTCATGAGTTTTGTGTTCTCCTGAGTCTGGGAGATCACAGCAGTCGAGATCCCCGAGGCCCAAGGGTTTTATGCACACCCAAGCCTAGGGGATCACAGCTGCTGCAATCCCCCAAGCCCCAGGAGTTTAATTCTGGGCTTGGTGCACCCCTGCAGCTGATGGGGCTCCCAGCCACAGGGGAGACCCTGCTACACATGCAAATTAAGGCTTTATAGCAACCTGCTATAAAATTAGTACATACTTTAAAGGTGCAACTTTATAGCTGGTTGAAGCTTGTTATGGCATGATAGCGACTATGCATGTATAACTGGTCTTACAGTAATTGCACAATTAACCAGTTAATTATGTGATACCTGTAAGGTGTAGTGGGGGCCCAAGTACTGTACGTATGCAATAATTTGATTCTATATATGGAAAATTGATCAATTTGTTATAATTTTCCAGGTATAGAATTTAATCATTGGAGTTTTGCCTTGAATTTGTCCCCCTCACACTGCTACAGCAGTGAAAATAAATCTGCCCTGCATGGCCTCTTCCCCCACCAACATCTTCCCCCTGCAGCACCTTCCTACCCCCACTTACTGTCAGACCTGTCTCTCCCTGAACACATGAAGTTGAGAGACAAATTTGAAAACACTGACTTTGAAAGAAACACACGTGTAGTAATTTGCAGATAGGCAAATTACTAAGGGTACCTGTCACCGTGTGGTGCCACAAGGCTCCCAGGGTCCCCAGGAGTGGGGTGCATACCCCAATCACAGCCCCCGTTCAACAGGGATTATGGCCCAGAAAGGGCTAAGGGTCAGCTCCGCTTACCTGCAGGCAGCCAAGACTCAGAGGCAGAGTTGCACGTGTCTCTGCCACTCCATTTTAAAAGCACGCTCTCTTTGCGTTTCGGAGGGTGCTTGGGGAGTGACATCATAAAAAGGTATCTGTAGTCCCAGTGTGGGGCAGCAGCTGTGGAGGAGGGAGTGGTAGCAGAAGCAGAGAGGCTCTTCCATTGATCCAATGGGGTCTGATGTGGATGTGAGGAAGTTGCCACCAAGCCATGCCAGAGGGAACCTGGAGGACAAGGACCATGAGGTCCTCTGGTAACTGATGGGATCTGCCCCAGGACTAAAGCCCAGATGCCGGAAGCATGAGTCCGTTACCCCGTGCAGCGCCACAGCTGAAGTGCTCCAGGGCTTATTTTGTTTTGGTTTCTGGAAAAGGGAGAGTTGATATGTGAGAATCCTGGTGCAGCTCGTGGAGGCTCAGGCACAAAGGCCACTTGATTTGGCTTTAATTTGAGTAATAGAGCCAGTGTGGGAGAGCCCCACTTGGCTATTCTCAGCCCAACTAAAGGGACAATAGTTTGGTTTTAGTGCACATAGGTGAACACCCAGGTAGCATGGACTCTGAAAGTACTTGGACATAGGCATCGTCCTTCAGGCAGTCTAGAAAATGAATGAGCACCTTTTGTGTGGTAGCCCATTACATCACTGTGGCTGCATTTGGTTGGCTAGTGGATAGGGTGTTGGGGAGGTGGAGCCCCAAGTCACCTACTGTGGAACTGAGCTAGCCTGAGGGTGGAGTGTCACTGTATTTTTGAGGAACAAATAAAGTGTTATTTTGGCCTTGTGTGTGAAAGCAATTAATTTCTTAAATGCACATGAAAATAGGGTGACTTGCAACAAAATTGGATATACAACATTTCATTATTATTGAATTTATGTCCGAAAGTATTTATGTCCCATACCCTAAGTGACTGGAATTCCTTTATTTCAAAGCAGCTAAGCTATTCTCAATGATGATACATGACAGAACAAGGAGCACCGGTCTCAATCTGCAGCAAAGGAAGTTTAGGTTAGACACTAGGAAGAATTTTCTGAGTAGGAGGGGTGTAAAACACTGAAACAGGTTAGCCAGAGAGGTGATGGAAGCTGCATCCTTGGGGGTTTTCAAAACCCAGCTAGACAGCATTGGGTGGGGTGATCTAGATGGGGCTGGTCCTGCTTTGAGCAGGTGGTTGGACTAGATGACCTCCTGAGGCCCCTTCGAACCCTAACTTTCTATGATTCTGTGATTCTAAGTGTGTGTGTATATGTATATAGGACAAGCCCCATTTAGCTCACGCCAGCCAAAGCTGTCTAGCTGGGTTTTGAAAACCCCCAAGGATGCAGCTTCCATCACCTCTGTGGCTAACCTGTTCTAGTGTTTTTCCTCCCCTACTGCTGAGAAAATTCTTCCTAATATCTAACCTAAACTTCTTTTGCTGCAACTTGAGACTGTTGATCCTTGTTCTGTCATCTGCCACCACTGAGAATAGCTTAGCTCCATCCTCTTTCGAACCCCCTTCAGGTAGCTGAAGACTGATATTAAGTCCCTTCTTAGACTCCTCTTCTCTAGACTAAATAAGTCCAGTTCCCCAGGTCTTTCCTCATAACTCATGTCCTCTAGCCTCCTCACCATTTTTATTGCCCTCTGCTGGACTCTCTCCAATTTGTCCACCTCCTTTTGGTAGTGGGGGGCCCAAAATTGAACACAGTACTCCAGATGTGGCCTCATCAGTGCTGAATAGAGGGGAATAATTACTGCCCTTGATCTACTGGCAGCACACCTACCAGTGTAGCCCAGTATGTTGTTAGGTTTCTTGGGAACTAGGGCACACTGCTGGCTCATATTCAGCTTATTGTCCACTGTAACCCCCAGGTCCTTTTCTGCAAACCTGCTGCCCAGCCAGTCAGCCCCCAGCCTGTACTGGTGCATGGGATTGTTTCATGCTAAGTGCAGGTCTCTGCGCTTGTCCTTGCTGAACCTCATGAGATTCTTTTGGCCCAATTCTCCAATTTGTCTAGGTCACTCTGAATCCTAGCCCTACCCTCCAGCATATTTACTATTCCCCCCACCTTGGGGTCATCTACAGACTTTCTGAGGGTGCACTCTGTGCCACCTTCCAGGTCATGATGAAGACATTGAAAAAAACCAGCCCCAGGACTGACCCCTGGGGGACTCCACTTGATATTGGCTGCCAACTAGACATTGAGCCATTGATTACTACCCTCTGAGCCTGATGCTCAAGCCAGTTTTCCATCCACCTTACAGACCATTCATCCAGCCCATGCTTCCTTAGCTTGCCTGTGAGAATGCTGTGGGAGACCGTATCAAAAACCTTGCTAAAATTAAAATACACCACATCCACCAATCTCCCTGCATCCACAGAGCCAGTCATCTTGTCATAGAAGGCAATCAGGTTGGTCAGGCATGATTTGCCCTTGGTGAATCCATGCTGACTATTCCTAATTACCCTTTTATTAGCCACGTGCTTACAAATGGATTACTTGAGGATCTGCTCCATGATTTTTTCAGGGACTGAGGTGAGGCTGACCGGTCTGTAGTTCCTTGGATTCTCCTTCTTCCCTTTCTTAAATGTGGGCACTATGTTTTCCCTTTTCCAGTCATCCAGGATTTCTCCTGATTGCCATGGGGTTTCAAATATGATTGCCAATGGCTGTGCAGTCACATAAGATAATTCCCTCAGTACCCTCGGGTGCATCCCATCCAGTCCCATGGACTTGTACACATCCAGCTTTTCTAAGTATTCCCAAACTTGTTCTTTCAGCTCTGAGGGCTGATCGCCTCCTCTCCAAACTGTGCTGCCCCAGTAGTCTGGGGTCTGCCCTTGCCTGTGAAGATGGAAGCAAAAAAGGCATTGAGGACTTCAGCCTTTTCTGCATCCTCTGTCACAAGGTTGCCTCCCCCCATTCAGTAAGAGACCCACACTTTCCCTGATCCTCCTCTCCTACCACCATACTTGTAGAAACCCTTCTTGTCAGATTCCTTGCTAGCTGCAACTCCAATTTCACTTTGGCCTTCCTGACTTCATCACTACATGCCCGAGCAATGCTCTTATATTCCTCCCTAGTTATTTCTTCAAGTTTCCACTTATAAGCTTCCTTTTTGTGATTTAGTTTACTGAAGAGTTCCCTGTTAAGCTAAGCTGTTTTTTCTGCCATACTTGCTAGTTTTCCTGAACATTGGGTTGGTTTGTTCCTGCACTCTCAGGAAGGCTTCCTTAAAGTACAGCCAGCTCTCCTGGACTCCTCTTCCCCTCAGTCTGGCTTCCCAGGGGATCCTGCCCATGAATTCCCTGAGTAAGCTGAAGTCTTAGGTGCCTAAAGATTCAGATAGGCACATAGTGGGATTTATAAAAATACCTACATGGATTAGACACTTTTGTAAATATTACTAGACTCCTATCTATATCTTTAGGCTCCTGAATACCTTTAGTAATCTGGACAGTTGTCCTTATGCATATATGTATCAACTGAGTATGGAATAACTGTGCTTTATTGGATACAAGAGTCAATATAGAACAGTTGTATTTATAATATGAGGAAAATATTATCTTAAAAGAGTCTGTATCACTGAATTTTAGTAATAGAAATTGCACGTCTATCACAACATATAATTCTTTGTATTATTAATTCCTTAAAAACAAATTTTTAATCTTATGAAATACTTCTGAATATTTGATACAGAATTTGGAACAAAATGCACAAACCAAATAATATTCCCTCTAAATTTATGGTAGGTGTCATCCTAGCTCATGTAGTAAATTAGAAAAACTACTTGGACTGAGTTTAGTAAGAGTAAATGATAATCTGAAAGCTTGTCCAATAGCCCAAAAGCTTGCCCAGCAGTTCTCCCAGCTATACAGTTGATCCAGTAAAAGATATCACAAAAAGACTTGCCTCGCAAAAAATAATCAGACTAATAGAAACTGCATGAACAAGTTGAGAAAAGGGAAAGTCAGATTGTCTGATTTGGCAATATCCAGTCAAAATCTTCTTGCCAGATATAATACAGGCATTATATCAAAACAAATGTGTTGGCTCAACATCACTTTCTAGCACGAGGCATTACTATCTGTTTGTGGAGGCAGTAGCCTTGTGGAAACTAACTCTTCCATTCTTGTTTTATGCACAACAATATACATATTTCTGCAGTCACATGTAATTAGAAGCATATAATCTTTATGAAGTTATGACATAGTTTTACCAGGCTTGGGGAACATGCCAGATATCGTAAACATTTTGGAAACAAATTCAATGTTTCAGAAAAGAGATCACCAGACTAGATTTGTTCCAAAATCTAAAGATTTTCCTATTCAGGGTTTTTGCAAATACTCCCATACAATTATGCTCCCACCTGCTTATGGCCACCATGAATGTTCATTGCCAAGTGGAAATGGTCAGAATATCCCACAGTAGAAGCATGAGTTTAGGGTATATAGGCAGAATCTCATTAAAGAGAAACTATCCAAATGTCTGGAAGAGAGATTTTAGGATGAGATGGCCATCTGGTTCTTTTTACAATACATAATGCAGCTAACTTTACCCATATTTAAAAACTTGAATACAAAAAAATAAAGAGACTGACTGCACTGAAGTTTATTCATCAAGCCCATAAGAAATAAAAGTAATCACTCATGACCTAAGCATCAGGAGATATAGCCCACCAGAAATCACTACTATTTGGATGCTCTTAAGATCATGCTGAAAGCTCACTTTGTTTTTTTCTTTTATGTTGTGTTTATTTACAGCATGAGGAAGAAGTAACCAATATATCAACTGCTAAAGATATATGCAATAAGATACCCACAATTATCCAAAGTAGCTGCTATCACCATAACATCTGGTTATTTATTTTACTAATTTTGTGCATCTGTACTAGTAGTACTCTGCAGTCTAAAATGTCTCTCACATGCACAGACACTATATTTGAAATGCAAGTTGGAGTTAAGTAATGTGAGGGTTTGTCCATATGGTACAATGCAGCACTGTGTAGTCCTTAGAGAGAGAGTTCTGGAATCAGAAATGGTATAAACTTACTAGTCAATAAGCATGGCTAATTAGCCCAGTTAGAGCCATGCACTGATGCAGATATACTGGTTTTAGGATACAAGCTGATGTCTATGTGGCTTTACACCATGCCATTTAGACATAGGAGCTTGCTTAGAGCTAGCATGCCTCTCATTATGAGTCGCTGCATCGTGCTGTGTAGACATAATCCTTGTGTCTGAGGGGCCGAGGTGATCACAGTAAAAGAAACTATAAATAATAGAGTGATCTGAATGTAATTACCCAATTTGAACACGAACAGAACAATGGTATCAAGTAATCTGCTACTGTGAAAAGTGCCATGTGATTTCAGTGCTCAGAATTTAGGTAATTTTCCAAATGCAATATTTTTCTGTGAATATACCATACCAAATATAAAACAGGTTAATAAAATACTTGAAAGAATAAAGAGCTCACTATGCTAAGGTTCTAAGAAATATTAAAAATGAGACTATCATTCATACACACTTCAGGAGAATATGGGATTAAACATTATTTTTTCACCTGAGCATGTTTGTGTTAAGGATTTCACAGGTATTCATAGATTCATAGATGTTAGGGCCGGAAGGGACCTCAATAGATTATTGAGTTCGACCCCCTGCATAGGTAGGAAAGTGTGCTGGGTTCAGATGACCCCAGCCAGATGCCTATCTAACCTCCTCTTGAAGACCTCAAGGGTAGGGGAGAGCACCACCTCCCTTGAGAGCCCATTCCAGATTTTGGCCACTCTAACTGTGAAGACGTTCTTCCTAATGTCCAGTCTAATGTCCAGTGCTCTCTGCTAGCTTATGGTCATTATTTCTTGTAACCCAGAGGGGTGCCTTGGTGAGTAGAGCCTCACCAATTCCCTTCTGCACCCCCATGATGAATTTATAGGCAGCCACAAGGTCGCCTCTCAACCTTCTCTTGTGGAGGCTGAAGAGGTCCAGGTGCCCTAGTCTCTCCTCGCAGGGCTTGGCCTGCAAGCCCTTAAACATATGAGTGGCCCTTCTCTGGACCCTCTCCAGGTTATCCACATCCCTCTTGAAGTGTGGCGCCCAAAACTGGACGCAGTATTCCAACTGTGGTCTGACCAGTGCCTGATAGAGGAGAAAAGTCCCACCGTTCACGCAGGTTCCTATCCTGTGTACAGGACCTCCACCTGATGTAGGAGGTACATGGTCCCACTAGGGGGAATGCCTTACTGGACCTGGTATTGGCAATGGGGGATGACATGGTAGGGGACCTACAGATCGGTGGTCACCTGGGGGACAGTGATCACCAAATAATAGAATTCATCATAAGAC
>NW_005841870.1:2540105-2549962 GCF_000455745.1 Alligator sinensis
GAAGTATCACCTCCTTGGTTCTGTTTGTCATGCATCTACTGATGCATGATAAAGTGCAGTTAGCTTTGCTGATGACTTTATCACACTGATGACTCATGTTCATCTCGGAGTCCACTAAGACTTTGAGATTCCTTTCTGATTCCATGCTGCCAAGCAGGTCATTTCCTAGGCAGTAGGTATGCTGGACATTTTTCGTCCCTAGATGCAGCACTTCTCATTTCTCCTTGTTAAATCACATCCTGTTGTTTTCTGCCCATTTGTCCAACCTGTCCAGGTCTGCTTGTAGTTGTTCTGTGCCCTCTGGTGTGTCCATCTCTCCCCACAGTTTTGTATCATCCGCAAACTTGGACAGAGTACACTTCACTCCCTCGTCCAAGTCACTGATGAAGACGTTGAAGAGTATCAGTCCAAGGACCGAGCCCTGCGGGACCCCACTGCCCACATCCTTCCAGATTGATACCGACTCATCCACCACCACGCTCTGGGTACAACCCTCTAGTCAATTTGCCACCCACCAGACTGTGTAATCATCCAAGTCACAGCCTCTTAATTTGTTCACCAGTATGGGGTGGGATACCATATCAAAGGGCTTCCTGAAGTCTAAGTAAATGGTATCTACACCTACTCCTGCATCCAGGTGTTTTGGTATGGTTAATATGATGCTAGCAAATGAAAATTTAGAATTTCCAAGAAGTTGTGCTCTAAATGAAGTGTCATACCAGGTCTGGCAACATTTTTTATATCTGGACCATATAATCAATTCTTCTTGTAATTCTAAGTAGAAATAATAGTCCTTTCTTTTACCTTTTGAAGGCTGATATACCAGGAAGTTTCAACTGAATATAAAATGTATAAATACAGTTTTTTATATTAAGGAAATGACCTACATGCCAGGGTGAAAACATATTAAAATTTATATTAGGTCTGGTAAAACTACCTACAAGTCTCAGTCAGTTACCATTTGCTGACAGACATATTATACCAAAATAAGTCTGGTGTTGTTTAAGTGAAAATATATTTTTCATTGGCAGTACTGCCTGCTTTAGGTAAGCATCTTTCAAGTTGCAGGATAAAATGAAGGACAGTCCATCTCTGACTTACATAAGAAATTCCTAAGGCTTTCCAACATCCCTTTCT
The DNA here is from genome assembly GCF_000455745.1 of Alligator sinensis. Taxonomy (NCBI): domain Eukaryota; kingdom Metazoa; phylum Chordata; order Crocodylia; family Alligatoridae; genus Alligator; species Alligator sinensis. The sequence continues at coordinate 2,541,243 of NW_005841870.1, forward strand.
TTTTTGCTGTACTGTGTTGGTGTTTTTTAGTGTGAAATATAAATATGAACTATTGGGGTTTTTCTTCTACCTAATGTATACAATTATCTAAAGACTTTGGATAAAAACCAGTTAGCATCTGAAATTTTTGCATCTTCTCCAAAATGAAAATGTTGAGGTTCTACCATCAGTAACATATATATGCAGATCTATTACAATGGTTTACTCAATGAAGTATTTTTCCCTGCTAAGTGCATTCTCATTCCAAATTTTGGATCTAGTCTGTCTTTGAAGACTGGAACAAATTCTGTCTAGCAGTGACTCAACTTGAAAATGTTTTGTTTGCACTGCAGAATATGATATAGTCTTTATTGGAAAGCTGCTAGCCTGGCAGGCGTAGCTAGTTTTCCCACTAATTAACCAAGTGTTATGCAAGCAGTACTAATCCCATGACTTGCACCCTCCTGTTACTCTTCCTTTAAATACATAGTTCTTTAAAGGACCTGTGAATAATATTAATAAATTTGCTCATAAAAGTTAGGTTCACTACTTAAAGATTCCAATGAGATATCCAATAAGAAATTTGTAATACAAACCTCTTCATAGAATAAATATAACTCTGATGTATTTAACAGAGTTATATGAATTTTTTAAAGTAGAATAGAGCATTCTTTCCTCTTGAAAGTTTTAAAAATATTCAGCGTGTCATTTAAGACCACAGTTTGGCTGTTGACTTTGCTGTGATCTGCAAATATGTTCCTTAAGGGGAGGTGAGTTCTTTCGTGGTACAATAAACTTTCATGCAATCGGCAAGATGAAATGGACAGAAAGAATCTAGAGATAAGGACAAGCCTATTGTTTCTGGACACATAATACTTCAAATCACAGAGCTGCAGAAAGTAGCACTCAAAATTACAATAATAATAATCATAATCAGGGCCAGATTAACTGCTGCTTGGACAAACTCTCATAAATGTCAACCCTGACAAAAGATACTATGCTGATTTTAAAATCAACAAAACTTGAATAGAGCTGTGACATTGTCATGCAGTGAAATGGAACCATCTAACCATCTGCCTGCCTGAAGTGAGAGCTAAAGGAATTCCTGGAGTTATGTTAATATTTTTTAATTCCTGTAAGAGGGTATGCAAATGAGAGAGAGTGTGATGCAGGGGAAGCTGCTGCTCTTTTGCTTTCAAGGAATGAAAGTAGCTTCCAGCTAAATAAACCTATACTCCAGATTTGGATTAGGAAAAAGAGAAGCATTTATTACCTTAGTGCTTTATATGAAGAGATCTTAACAAGGTTAGATATTTTCCCTTGTTTTGTCATTTTAAAGTCTTGGGAGATGAGTGAACTACCAGAGGATTGGAAAAGGGCCAGCATAGTTTCCCTCTTTACAAAAGGCAAAACGGAGGGCCCAGGGAACTACAGACTGGTTAACCTCACCTCAGTACCCAGGAAGTAAATGGAGCATATCCTAAGGAACATCATTTGCAAGCACCTGGAGGAGGAAAGGCTGCTCAAAAGCAGTCAGTGTGGATTTGCTAAGAATAGATCATGTCAAATAAAGTTGATCTCCTTGTTTGACAAAGTAACAGATTGGGTGGATGAAGGAAATGTTGTAGTGTATCTGGACTTCAGCAAGGCTTTTAACAAAGTATCTGGGCTAGAGCTAACAGGTTGATCTTCAGTGGTAACAAATGCAAGGTATTACAACTTGGGAAAAAGAATAAAAAATACAAAAGCAAATTGGTGACACCTGGTTGGATGGCAGAAGTACTGAGAAGGGTCCAGGAGTCTTGGTAGATCATAGACTTAATATGAGTCTGCAGTGTGATGTAGCTGCACAAAAGGAGAAAGTGGTTTTGTGATTCATTAACGTTAGGGACAAGACCCAAGAGGTGGTAGGGCCTCTTTACTTGGGTACTGGTTAGGCCTCATCTAGCATACTGTGCACACACATTTTGAGCTCCACATTTTAAAAAAGACATGGAAAAGTTAGCGAAGGTCTAGAAGTGGGCTACAAAAATAAATAGCTTGAAAGGCACACCCTATGAGGAGAGGTTGAAGGAAACAGGCATGTTCAGCTTCCAGAAAAGGCACTTAAGTGGAAATATGATAGTACTCTTCCAATATCTGAAAGGCTGCCATAAAGAAGAGGGAAAAAACCTCTTCTTTCTTTCTGCAGAGAAGAGGACATGAACTGACGGTTATAAGAGGCAGCAAAGTAAGTTTAAATTGGGTATCAAGGAAAACTTCTTCATTGTTATAATGGTGAGGCAGTGGAATAGACTGCATAGGGAAGTTCCCAGAAAAGGCACTTAAGTGGAAATATGATAGTACTCTTCCAATATCTGAAAGGCTGCCATAAAGAAGAGGGAAAAAACCTCTTCTTTCTTTCTGCAGAGAAGAGGACATGAACTGACGGTTATAAGAGGCAGCAAAGTAAGTTTAAATTGGGTATCAAGGAAAACTTCTTCATTGTTATAATGGTGAGGCAGTGGAATAGACTGCATAGGGAAGTTCTGTAATCTCTATTGTTAGAAGTGTTCAAAAACAGGGAAGTTTGATCAGCCTTGGCCAGGGATGATCTAAGACTAGCATGCCCATGCCCTAGTATGGGTATTTCCTATCCTTCAGAGCTTTGCTGTTTTCCACATGGAGGTGGGTAGTAATTCCCCTCTCCTCCCCACTTCTATGCTACATGTCTCAGGGTTGGTTTGTTTGTTTTTTTCACCTTCCTCAGTAGGATTGGGTGATGGCTGCAGCCAAGAATGGGGTTTTTTACTGTGGTGTGCCAGTACTCCTCCTGGAACTAAAACATGAAGATTCATGACTAGAAGATCATTCCCTCTCTTCTGGGTCACACCAGTCTCCATATTTGGAGTTAGGGTGGAATTGGACCCCATGGTGAGATTGGTATGGTCTATAGAGAGTTTTCTTTTCTTTGTAGCAGAGGTCGATGGGGTGGCATTGCCCTCTTCCTTGGATTGGAAGTGTATTTTAACAGGTTTCGAAGCAGCTGAATTTTGGCCACCGCAGTCCTCCTGCTTTACCAGTGGCAAGTAAGGGTGTTATGTCTTTGCTTGAATCAGGATTGACTATGCTTTTCCCCAGAGGTTAGACAGTGGATTTTTATAGGGTGGATTGGATAGGTATGATCCTACCTCAGGCGGAGGGTTGGACTAGATGGGTTGGACTAGTCCAGCCCTACTTCTCAATGATTCTGTGACTTGCTTTTGTCTATAAACAATATAGTATGGGGTCAGAAACCTATCTAGGCTGGCTGGCCTTTCATAATGTCTTTTGGCTGAAATGAAAAACACCACTAGGCTTCAAGCTTCCCCTTTTGCAAGCTTTGTCCACTCCATTGAGTTACTTTGGGAGTTGAAGGCCATGTCTACATAGCTTTGGTGGCATGCCCAGGACCACTTGAGAAGCACATCCCATCCACTTGTTCCTGTTTAATGTGTGCCACACCTACAAGTTGAGCAACAAAGCAGGATTAAAGCAGCTGTGAAACACACCTGAAATGGAGAACCTTAGAGGAGCTCTAGATCAGCCAGCCACACTACCTAATTTCCAGGTTTTGGCACACATCGAGCAGCAGAGAATGGGCAGAGTGTTCTAGGTAGAGCTCTCAGGCTTACCATAGAGACAGCATGGATGTGCCCTTAATTTACAGTGCTCCCAAAGGAGGGGTGCCAATAAATAGAATACAAAAAGCAATATTGAAAATTTTTTACTTTCTATTAGAATAAAAATAGAATCCGTTGGTAACGTAACTTGCAAGATAACTTTTTTTTTCTCATTGAATTTATTAGATATTTCTAACGGTACTCATGATGAGTAAGAGGTTTAAAAATACACAAAAGCTTTGAAGTCATAGGGAAATTGTGCACAATTCCCTGAATAAAGTTTCTATTATAGTTTGAATTTTGCAGTATTTTGACTCATACTTAAAAATGCAGGTGCTCAGCAAATATTGAGGACTTGGTACCTTTTCTTGAAGATGCAGATTTAGTGGGGATTATATTTTGTTACATATGAAAACTCATTTGTGGCAAATCAAACTTGCATTATTATATATGGACTAATTTTCAGGCAAGTTAGAAGTAAAACTGTTTATTAGTTTCAATATTGACAGCAGTACTTTTGTTTATCTCTTGATTGGAGGTAAACCAATTTCCACTAGCTATGATGAATCTGACTGATATAACTGACTAAAAGGGAGGGAACTGGGTGATTATGGAAGAGTGGGAGGAGAGGGACTGTGATAGGAGCAGATTTAGATTAAAGAGCTAAGATGAAGGGCTAGCTAACAATAGATCCTAGTTTACTTCCACATGCTCTGTTTTTTCTGTCCTCCGGTCTCAGCTGTTCTACCACTGGATACCATTTTCAGACCCTCTCCTAGTATCAGTGTCCATGATGCACACGGTGTTCCTTGATCTCTGCCCTATTCCTTTGTAGATGTATAGATTTGTAAACCTTTAAAAGTATATAGAGGAAAAGTGGTTATAGAACTGGAGAACCAAAATGAGCTCGGATTAAAACAGTTACAAATTACTAGGGTTCAGGATTCAAAAGACAAAGGATTCTGCAGTGAGGTGGTGAAGTCCTGGAATATGGGTATGGAGTAGGTCATGAGATGAGCCATTCTGAGTAGAAGGGGCAGTTAGTGCTTGAGGATGGCATATTATGATGGTAGTGCCATAGTCCAGGGAGATACAGGTGGGCTCAGGGAATGGGCATGAAAACCCACATTAGCATGGTATCTTTCTGCCCTCTGGCACCAGCCTCTTGCATGAGAAAGGCAAGTCTGTTAGATTTTCAAAAACACCTGACTTTGGTTTTCAAGTGCCTTTTTGAAAATGGTATTCAGGCTCTTAATTATTTAAGTGTTATAGAGCTTTTACCCTTAGTCCTTTATATCAGTCAGTAGAGGGTGCTACTTTTTATGTGGCGGGTCCTAACTTCCTCTGTGCTGACGGCGTCCTGATTTCCATCTGTCCTAATATCCATTTGTGCTGATGCTCTTTGTGTGAAGGGTTCTGATTTCTAACCTGACATCTGTGCTAATTTATGGTAAGCATTCATAATAAGTTGGCAGGCAAGGCAGGAAGTACGTGGAAGAGGAAGGTGGCTAGGAAGAGGGAAGCAGTCTCCTACTCTGCTTAGTGTGGTCATTCTTAGGACAGCCATTCCACTAGGAGGGAGGAAGAAAGAAAAGACATAACACAAATATAGGATTATGTCTTCAAACCCTGAATATAAAATGGTCTCCTGGTCCACCATCTCATTTTAAGACATATTTTGGTTAACTGTGTCCTGTGTTGTTTCTGTGTGGAAAATTGGTATTTGCAGCTATAAGTTTATATCTGCAGTTAGACAAAGGCAGGTATTGTTGTCAGTGGGATGGGATGAACCACTGAGAAATCAGAATGGCTGATCTCATGTCCTTGTACATCTCCTTTCTGAATCAATAAATTCCTTGTTTTAATTAGTATATTCACATTCTTTTAAAATAAATCATAAAGCTTTGCTTTATAATACTGTATACAGTTTCACCCATGTGCTGCTCTCCACTGCCAAACCACAAAGTTCTTCCAGACCTTGCGGTTTGAGGGGAACATGTGCACTAAAGTGTTGTAAGGAGACTATGCATTTCAAGCTATATTTGCTTAGTATGAAATGAATCACTTTGATTATGTTACTACAGCAGCAGAATTCCATCCTGTTGGTAGATTTCTTAAGATGACACTACTTCCATTGGCTGTATATATTTGTTTATTTAAAATATTATTAGTGACACCAACAGTGGTTACAATTACTTCCATGTCTTTCTTGGTCAGTCAGTACATTTAGCCATTCTTGATGTTTAAATGTGTTCTCTGTGTTAGAGGTTTTGAACTGTGTGGATCATACCCCTAATAAAACTGAGCCTAGCAGCCGTTTTTGTTTCCTGATTTCTGGAGCATGTGTGTTGTTTGTGAAGTTAATGTACTTTTGTGTTCCCACTTTTGTAAAATGCAAACATCTCAGTAGTAAATAGAGTTGCACTAATGTAGGATATAGACAGATAAACAAAGCTATGAATAATAATGCAGAATTTATTTCAGAGGATTATTAGAGCCATTAGATGTCATGACTATTGTTAACCTTGAGGGTTTCCATTTTAAAGTATCTTTTTCCATTGCTCAATACTTTTTCAAAACTTTCTTCGTTTAGGCTGAAATTTTCCATGTCTACTTAAGTGATGCTTTTCTTTCCAGGTTTTTAAAAATAATATTTATTTATCTTCAAGTAGGAAGTGAGTGAAGAGAGCCACTTTATTTTTATTAATTTGCTTTTGATTCTCTTACCTTGAATATCACAAGTACCTCATCAGCAGGGATTCTGGTTTTCTCTGATAAAAAAATCCCCAAATTTTAGATTAAAAGAAGGAACCCCAAATCTACATTTTTCCATGATTACAATGAAACACCACTAATATACGTATCTATATATTAGTGGTGTTTCATTGTAATCATGGAAGAATATGGATTTGTGGTTACTTTTTTAAATTAAAAAGCGGGGATGTTATATCAGAAAAAAACAGGATCCCTGCTTATCAGGCACTAAACATTTAGCAGTGACATAGCCACTGGTGTTACAGATATGCCTTTCATTGATCCATTAACAAATGATTTGGTCTACTGAATCATAGCACATTATGTGTACAGGAACCGAGATAAGGTTTTAAAAGCAAACCTAGGTTTAGGGGTAAAGAGGTCACACAGAAAAAAGAATGGCCAGTTGCTAACTTAAGTATAGCTTGTCACCAAAAATCTGACGTCCAGGTAGAACTGAGCTTCTGTTAAATTTATTTTCAGTCATGCAGCCATGTGAGATATTTGGGGATTGAAAAGTGAAGTATAAAAATTGTTCTTAGGCAATGTCTGTGCTGCCTCCCTGCCAAGCTGGGATCCCTGCCATGTATCAAGCTCCAGTTAACCCTCCCCTGCACAAGCCTAGCAGCAATATGGCAGAGTTGGGTGACTTAAGGAGGTCCCAAGTGTACATCCCAGCTCCACTCTCTCTGGGGAATATGAAAGTAGTACTGAGGTGTATACTCAAGATCCCTCTAAGCCACTTCTTTTGCCTAATTGTCAAGCTTAGGCACAGGCAGAGCAGGAGCGAATGAACCAGGCTTGTTTCTTGGCAGTAATCTGGAGGCTTGGCACAGAGCTGTTTATTGATGTGGCCTTAGGGCACTTCTACACGTGCTCCAACACATTCTGATTAGTGGTACCAGATAGAACATAAGAATATTATGGTTCTGATTAGACCGTGTTGGAGCAGACTCAACTAATCAATTAATCGAGTCTGCTGGGGCATTTTAATCAGAACACTCCAGCATGCGGCAGGCTCATGTATTCATCATCCCCATGTTTCAAAATGGAATGAGCTTTTGTTAAAGCAACCCCACTGGCATTTTGAAATGCAAGACGTTGAATGAAAAAAGATGCTGCAGGCATTTTAATTAGAGCGGCTCCTCAGAGCCACTCTAATTAAAACATCTCTTCCCCCCCCCACCCCAGAGCACATGTGTAGGCGCCCTTAGTTCCTTATTTTTCCTACTACTATAGAGGGAATATTAGCACCATGTTTCTTCTAGCTATGGATGTGGAAAATGCTCTTTCATAAATCCATCATCCATGTTAGTGGGCAACACAGCAGAGGTTTCTCCAAAAGCACATGTAAATAGCATTCACTTTGCTGATTTTTTTTGCAAGTGTATGGCAAAATTCTATTGTAATTTTCAAGTTATTTGCTTGATTAAGGTTTGCTTGATTAAGTATCTAGTGGATTTAGCTCTTGGTCTCTCTCAGACCTTTAAGTCCTTGAGGGTATAGACAGCTGAACAAAATATACTGGTGGGGGAAAATACTGTCTGTCAGATATTCCATAATAACTGTTTAGTCCAGGGGTGTCCAACCTTTTTGAATGTGGGGCCGGATCACGAAATTTTTATCACCCAGTGGGCCGGCGAGCCATATTCAAAGGAAGTGGTATCACATCAGGAAGTGATGTCACGTGACTTTTGACACCAATGAAGTTGCAGGAAGTGACAATGAAATGGGTCTAAATAACTAGTTTAAAACTCTCCCTCTATAGCATCCACCTCTGCCACTGTTCGGGACAGGATACTGAGCTAGATGGACCATGGGGCTGACCAAGCATGGCACTTTTTATGCTCTTATGTTCAGCAGCTCTTATGTTCTTTGGCTGAGCTTCCAAACTATGGCTGAGATTTGCAAAAAGGGGTAGATAGGCATGTTACAAAGTTGTCATAAAAGATTTGGAGCCCTCTAAGTCCCGTTCATTTTAATGGACGTTGGCCTTTTGACTCAGCTTTGAAAATCTCAGCCCAAGGTGCCAACCAAATAAGTCAAAGTATATTTTGCACTTCTATGCAGTGCATCTATGTGGGACTCTCCAAGCATTTTACAAACATGAAATGAACCTCAGGATGAGCCCAACCGAAGCAGCAGGGGCTCAGCTGCACTTTCCCCCTACCTGCGCTGGTCATTCCCGAGCAGCACACGGCTCCGCCACCACTTCTGCTGGGTGGTGCTGACCCAGGCGGGTCTGTCCCATCTGGAGCAGCGCGCAGCTGAAGCTGGCTTCCCACGTGCTACTGGGGATGGGAGGAGCCTGGCCGGGTTAGCACCAGCCAGCAGAAGCGGCGGCAG
>NW_005841870.1:2550096-2555569 GCF_000455745.1 Alligator sinensis
GAAACCTGGAGCGGCGGCAGGAGGGTTGGACTCATCGTCGGTGGCTTTCCACGTGCTACTGGGGATGGGAGGAGCCCGGCCGGGTCTGCACCAGCCAGCAGAAGCGGCGGTGGAGCCGTGTGCCACTCGGGACTGACCAGCGCAGGTAGGGGGAATGTGCAGCTGAGCCTCTGCTGCTCCGGCTGGGTTCATCCTGTCCCGAGTGGCACATGGCTCCCCTGCCGCTTCTGCTGGCCGGTGCCGACCTGGCCGGCCTCCTCCTGGCCTCAACAGCATGTGGGAATCCAGCTTCAGCTGCATGCTGCTCCGGATGGGACAGACCCGCCCAGGTCGGCACCAGCCAGCAGAGGTGGTGGGGGAGCCGTGTGCCACTCGGGACTGACCAGCGCAGGTAGGGGGAATGTGCAGCTGAGCCTCTGCTGCTCCGGCTGGGTTCATCCTGTCCCGAGTGGCACATGGCTACTCCTCTTCCCACATGCACCACGTTGGCAACGTCAAGCTGACACGGTGCGTGTGGGAACCTTGCCCTTCCCCAGCCCTTCAGCAGTCATTAGGAAGCTGCTGAAGGGCTGGGGGAGGGAAAATGGGTGGGAACAAAAGTAAACAGTGTTTACTTTTGTTTCCCATCACAGCACTGCGGACCACAGAAAATGGCTTGGCGGGCCGCATGGCGGCCCGCGGGCCATATGTTGCACAAGCCTGGTTTAGTCTATCTACTCCTATCCCATGGTAACTATGTGTTAAACTGGAGCTTCTTACCCCCGAATAAAAAACAGCTGAGTTGGTTTAGCTTCCACTTTCTGAGGGGAAGGAATAAACATATAAAACAGTTTCTTCAGAGCAGATGATTCTACCCTTTACCCCAAACTCTGCCACGTAGCAGTCTTTTTTCTAATGTGGTGCTGGTTGCTGATGTTTTATAAGTCCTTGGAAGAGAATAAATCATCCCTTTTAAAAATTAATTCAGGTTATTGTGGTTTGGTACAGAAATAAGACTTTCTTTAGGTAAACATCATTCAAAGAGTTCTTTCATTAAATTACTTTTAAAATCCAAGTATTTGTCATACTTTTCTGAATATAGTTTCAGGTTTAATTAATATTGCTAAATACAAGTACGGTGATTAATGCCAAATATCAGTGGCATTTCCAAGCATGTTCAAAAGCAGTTAGATGCCTTTATGATAAAATGTTTCTATTAAGCAGGGATTTTTGCCATCAATTGAAATTGTCAGACTTCGTAAAGGTAGGGAAGTGGGATCATAGAATCATCGAAAATTAGGGTTGGAAGGGACCTCAGGAGGTCATCCAGTCCAGTGGTTCTCAAACTTTTTTGTACCAGAGTCCATTTGTAAACATTGAGGGCCAGTCCCAACTGAGTGCCCCTTACTCCCAACCCACTGTCTCCCACCCCTAGGTCCCAGCCCCACAGTGTGTGGGGTAGTGGGTGGGTGTGTGGGGCAAAGGGGGCCCCAAGCAGCCCGTTGCAGGCTGGAACTCTGCCAGCCTGCAAGGGAAAAGCCACGGTTTCCCATGTTTATCTTCTTTAAAGGAGAATCCAGTTTTAAAGTTTGTTGATCCATTCTTAAAGTTTGTTCGCAACCCTTTCATATATTCTTGTGACCCACTTTTTGGTTGCGATGCATAGTTTGAGAAACGCTGATCTAGTTCAACCCTTGGTCAAAGCAAGAACATCTCCAACTATATCAACCAGCCAAGGCTTTGTCTAGCTGGGTCATAAAAACCTCCAAGGATGGAGTTTCCACAACCTCTATGGGTACCTGTTCCAGTGAAATAGTTCTGCTAGTGAGAAAGTTTTCCCTAAAATCTAACCTAAGCTTCCCTTGATGCAACTTGACTGTTGCTCCTTGTTCAGTCATCTGCCACCACTGAGAACAATGTAGCTCCATCATTTTTGGAACCCCCCTTCAGGTAGCTCATGGCTATCAAATTCTGCCCCCCATCCCCTCCCCCCCGGTTTTCTCTTCTCCAAACAGGAGAATAAATAAGCCCAGTTCCCTCAGCCTGTCCTCATAAGTCATGTGCTCCAGCCCCTGAACCGTTTTTATGACCCTCCTCCGCTAGACTCTCTCCAATTTGTTCACATCCTTTCTGTAGTGGGGGGCTGAAAACTGGACATAGTACTCCAGATGTGGCCTCACCACTGCTGAATAGAGGAAAATAATCGCTTCCCATGATCTGCTGTCAACATTCCTACCAATGCAGCCCAGTATGCCATTAGCTTTCTTGGCAACAAGGGCACACAGTTGGCTCATATTCAGCTTATTGTCCACTGTAGCCTCCAGGTCCTTTTCTGCAGAGCTGCTGCTTAGCAGTCAGCCCCCAGCCTGTACCAGTGCATAAGATTGTTCCATCCTAAGTGCAGGACTTTACACTTGTCCTTATTGAATCTCCAATCCTCCAATTTGTCTAGATGTCTCTGAAGAGACTAGTACATTCCCCACCAATTCTTCCCTTTAGTTGGCTGCTCCAGCACTTGCACCAGGAAGTTGTCCCCAACACTCTCCAGAAACTTCCTGGATTGCCTGTGCACTGCTATATTGCTCTCCCAGCAGATGTTAGGGGTGATTGAAGTACCCCATGAGAAACTGGGCCTATGATTGGGAAACTTCTACTAGCTTTTTGAAGAAAGCCTCATCTACCACATCCTCCTGGTCTGGTGGTCTATAGCAGACCTCCACCCCAACATCACTCTTGTTGCTCTCTCCTCTGACCCTAACCCAGAGACTTTCAGGATATAGTCTGAAAGGATAAAGTCTGAAAGTCAGACTTTGAGGATATAGTCAAACATCTGAAATTAGCTGCTAAATTCAAATAAATAACATTTTAAATGTGAGAGAGATCACTGAAATGAGAGGAAAATTTAGTTTTCTCTCAAATATGGCTTAGAAAACTCACCAAGATTTGGTTTCTTTTTACTTTCTAAACAAGGAAGGATGCTGTATGATGAAATCTGCCTAATGGAATTCAGTGTGTTGAGCAACGTAGAGGTAGTATTTAATTTCTTTAGCTTTTGCTGCTTATCCTTTTGTATTTGCATGCATTATAAGTGCAATGTTCTTATGTTCTCTCTGATACCACTTTTAACTGATGGTTTACCCATGGTGCCATTCCAGGAACACAAGCGTTTGTAGAACATTAATTGAATTAATTCTCCTGCATTAATAAGAAAGGAGGGCAAGGGGGAACCTTAGGCCAAGTACAGAAGTTACACTTATTGTGTGGTAAGCATGCAGAAAACATTCTATAGCCGTAACTAAACAGACAATCTGGGCACATAGAGTGCTGTAAAAATGGCAGATCATGCTCTGAGATACCCCTGGATGGATGTGGTATTAGACCTCAGCACTGTAGGTTTGAGTGCTGTAATGAACATCTGTACCAGTTCCCATTGTGACTTATGTTAGGTTGCATTCTGCTGGCAGCCCATGGGGCTTCGTGACACCCCATTTTCCCCGCTTCCCAGGTGACGCTCTAACCTCAGCCAGAGCTTGTCTCCTCTGCCTGAGCACCGGACTGGCCCTGCTCTTGGGCTGTCACTGGCGAGAATGAGTAAAGCTCCTGTCTCCAACTCCCCTCTCCCCTTCCTTTGTTCCCTCCGGCCAGCTGTGAGCCACAGTCTGGTATTATCACTCAGTCTGCAGATTCCATCTACCCCATTTGGGCATTTGTAAAGATTGCAGCTTTTGATTAAGTGTTGTGCTGTTTGGTGGACACTGCATTCACACAGGGCTATCCAAGCTGTTCTTCTTGTACAGTGTTGTTTTGAAATGTCCATATCCAGATCTCAGTCTGTTCAGCTTGTCCCATGCTTCTCTGTCAAGGTCATGCCCAAAGTGGAAATTCTTTGGTATTGGTATAAAATACTGTAGAAATAGATTTTTGACCAGATTATTCTGAATAATCATATCATTTCCACTCACCCCACCCCTTATCTAAATTTAACACACCATACAAGGCCAGAGTTCCCAGCCTCCATGGGCCCAGAAACCTGGGAGCAGTTAGGGTCTGTTTTCTTATGTCACTTGGTCTAATGCCCTGAAGTGCAGGGAATACATTTGTATGTATGTAAGTTTTGCAGCCTGTTATGAGTCTTAATAATATGAGTCTGCATACTGTAAAGTACAGTGTTGAGTTTTTGAGTACAACAGTTTCTGGACCATACTGGAGCACAGTAATCTGCTGGGAAATATACTGTTGCAAGTGCAGTAGTTTTGAGCACTTAGAAGTTGGCATACTATGTCATGCTGGCTAAACATCTTAAGGCTGCTACCAGTGCATAGACTTTACTGCTGGCCTTCTGAATGTGTTGAGGGAACAGTCTCATGCAGGGGTGGGCAAAGTCTGGCCCACGGGCCAGGTTGGGCCCATGGTAGACTCCATTTCCCAGCAGCCCCTACCCACATCACTGTGGCTGGTTTCCTTGAAGACCCCAGCAGCAGTGGCACCGTGACAGTGCAGGGCCTAGGTTTCCATGGAAACCAGCCCCAGCAGTGCTGGCAGGGCGCATGGCTGGAAAAGGAGCCACTCTGGGGCTGGGATCTTGCAAGGGTGACAGCATGGTCCAGAGCAAGGACCGAGCTGAGATTCACTGCCTTCATGCCCTGGGCAGGGGCATGCAGGCACCAGATCGTGACTCAGTCCCAGCTCCAGACCACACTGTCACCATTGCAAGATCCCAGCCCCGGCTGCAGGGCTGCCACAGAAACTGGTCACAATGAAACCCCCCCACCCGCGGGCGGAGGGCCTGCCACAGAAACTGGTCACAATGATGCAGGCAGGAGCTGCTGGGAAATGGAGTCCAGCTATCAGCTGGATCCACCATTTTGCCCACCCTGGTCTAATGAATCTATGAATGTGACTCCTTGGTAAGTTGGGGTATGTTCATGGGGAAGTATATAGTTGCCTCCTCTGTATTCAGTGTGCTCTTGCCTCCATGATTGTCCACATGGAAGACTGATGATACTGATTTATTGATGCTCCCCACTGACCTTGTGCCTCTCAAACACCCCCTGCCCAGCCTCCATGCCACTGGCTTGGAATGAAGCACAGGTGCCAGGGTCAGTACTTCTTACAGTTTTTGGCAGCTTATCAGTCTGTGTTAACATTGAGTGAGACCATAAATCTGGTAAATTGACAGTTGACGACCCCATCCCTGAAGGTCGCATTTCTTTCCTGAGAGAGGCCAGTGTGTTGAGCTGGAACTACCTTACATAAACTGGCACCCAAACAGACTCACCGTGGAGGAATGCTCCACACTGTTCATTGATTGGGAGATGCTGGGGGGTGGGGGAACCCCAGAACAGGAGTTCTGGTGTGTGGGAGCCACTGACCCATGGTCCAAGAAGCCAGGAAGGCGTCTAATGGGACCCACTCTAGGAAGCAGCATTGGGGAACCAGGCTGCCCGAGACCCACTGCTAGGGCTGCCATTGACTCCACCCACCTTCCAGGGCC
>NW_005841870.1:2564511-2585656 GCF_000455745.1 Alligator sinensis
GCGCGTGGCTGAAAAGGGAGCCACTCTGGGGCTGGGATCTTGCAAGGGTGACAGCATGGTCCAGAGCAAGGACCGAGCTGAGATTCACTGCCTTCATGCCCTGGGCAGGGGCATGCAGGCACCAGATCGTGACTCAGTCCCAGCTCCAGACCACACTGTCACCATTGCAAGATCCCAGCCCCGGCTGCAGGGCTGCCACAGAAACTGGTCACAATGATGCAGGCAGGAGCTGCTGGGAAATGGAGTCCAGCTATCAGCTGGATCCACCATTTTGCCCACCCTGGTCTAATGAATCTATGAATGTGACTCCTTGGTAAGTTGGGGTATGTTCATGGGGAAGTATATAGTTGCCTCCTCTGTATTCAGTGTGCTCTTGCCTCCATGATTGTCCACATGGAAGACTGATGATACTGATTTATTGATGCTCCCCACTGACCTTGTGCCTCTCAAACACCCCCTGCCCAGCCTCCATGCCACTGGCTTGGAATGAAGCACAGGTGCCAGGGTCAGTACTTCTTACAGTTTTTGGCAGCTTATCAGTCTGTGTTAACATTGAGTGAGACCATAAATCTGGTAAATTGACAGTTGACGACCCCATCCCTGAAGGTCGCATTTCTTTCCTGAGAGAGGCCAGTGTGTTGAGCTGGAACTACCTTACATAAACTGGCACCCAAACAGACTCACCGTGGAGGAATGCTCCACACTGTTCATTGATTGGGAGATGCTGGGGGGTGGGGGAACCCCAGAACAGGAGTTCTGGTGTGTGGGAGCCACTGACCCATGGTCCAAGAAGCCAGGAAGGCGTCTAATGGGACCCACTCTAGGAAGCAGCATTGGGGAACCAGGCTGCCCGAGACCCACTGCTAGGGCTGCCATTGACTCCACCCACCTTCCAGGGCCAACTTGCTACCCCTGGCCACTGGCACAGGGTCCAAAAAAGGTTCCAGGCCAGTCCTAGAAGGGCATTGGAGCACTCAGAATGGCTTGGGGGAGTGACCTGCCAGTCCACTGGGCCAGACCACTCCAGATTGGGGTCCTGTGGCAAGGCAGTGGCACAGCCTCTGTGAGGATAAGCAGCCCCCTGGGCTCAGGTCCAAGTTCAAGAACAGACAACATTACACAAGTTTTTTTTTATTACTCACATGAAAAGTTAGGCATCTGCAACATTTAATTAAATTGAGGGGCATCAGTTATGTGCATGATATTTGCCCTGCTGCCCCAAGTTTTGTGTTTAAGTTGAGCCCCCTGGTTGCTCACTGCTATTATCCCCTCAATGTCATAAATGCCTAATGCAGCCATGGTCTTCCTCCACTCTCAGTGTTAACTGAGAAGAAGGTTCCAAGTTCTGGAGCAGGCAACATTCCACAGTTTTTGTTTAAAAAACACAAAAAAAATTTGGCAGATTCAACATTTGAATAAAATGAGACAAGTCTATTCCCTGGCCACATTCCTCACAGCCCTGGTGTGTGCCCTGGAGGAGAACTGAGGAGGAAGAGGGGAAGGGAGGCAATGTCCGAGTAGCCTGGGTAGTGGGCAGCGGTGCCTGTGACACAAGGCCAGAGGAGTCTGGAGCTAGAGACCCATGGCTTGGTGCCAGGGTTGGGGCACTTGAAGTCCTCTGGCCCTGTTTATCCAGGACGGGCTCCTGGTCCAGGCAGCTCACTGCTGTACAGGGCTGGGGCCACCAGCATCAGTGGGGGAGAAAATGGGGAATACAGGCATCCAGGACATACACACACAAGAATATCAAACACAGGCAGCTGGGACACACATACACACATGGTGGGCCAGGGCGTGGTAGATAGGCATGCGTTGGATGGCTGGCTGATGGCTCATGGCCATGAGGGCACATGCCATGATGAGCCGCTGCCATATCAGTTCCAGGTGGGTGACTGCAATATCCCTGCCAGCCAATCAGGGGTGGCCTGGCCTTTTGGCTCCACTCAGAAGGCTTCAGCAGCCCAGGGAGCTCACAGGGCATGCTGGGAGGTGAGCAAGAGCCCCCACACTTACCTGCTGGGCTTGGCTTATGCATGCAGGGTCCGAGCCAACCCCACCCCCCCTGCTTCCACAGGGTTCTGCTTGGTCCCAACCTAACCTTGGGTGCTCAGAGTAAAGCTTGAAAGTTAGAGCATCTGTGTCTTGGGCTTCTTGAATTCCTGTATATAGCCTTAGAGACTAACTGTTTCAGATAGACATAAGCTTTTGTAGGCGATGAAGGAGGCCTCTCTCTATCAGTTAATCTCTAAGGGGGGAAACAACCATAGCCTTTGTGCTGCCATAGAAACATTTATAACAGGACAAAGACCAAGCAAACAGACATTAGTACCCCTTGTTGTACCAGAGATGCCCAACATTTTTGGCAGCAGCATTGGTGGTCTCAATTTGTGCTGTTTTTTGTGACAGAAGTGTTTTATGGTGGGAGAGCAGGCAGTTGCCTGCAGTCTCCTGCCATCCTGGGCAGGTACTTCTGAGGCTTCCAGGGGGCCAATCCAGCATGTCCTGGGAAATCCTGCAGGGGAATTTCTGGAGTGGGCAGGATTGGGCCCCTGAAGGCCCAGGAATGTCTGCCTGGGTTTCCCATTTGCAGAGGCATGCCTGGGGTTTCACTGGGACTTGGCGGTGCAGGTCCTGGTGTACTGGCATGGTGCAGCATAGGTGCCAGCACAGTGAATCTGTGGGTGGCCAAAGGTAGCAAGGAACTCGGGTTATCCCTGGACCTGCCTCTTCAAGAAGGGAAACCTGGCATTCCCCTGTTTGCAGTGGCACTCTCAAGTGTGGTCATGTAGGATTGGACCCCTGCCACTTGTGGGAGTGGCAGGGGGCCCAAGGGTGGCAGGGACCCAATGCTGCAGGACAGTGGGTGACATATGTTTCTCCAGTAAAGCAGATCAGCTGTGCCAGGACACAGCCCAGCACAGCTGATCCTTTTCATTTGGAATTGTCTGTGTAACAGGTTGCATGGCTGTGGGACTGCAGCACAGCTGCAGACACTGGAGAATGGTTACAGGCCTGCCTAAAGAGGACTGGGCCAGCTGATTTGAATAATTGGCTGCCCAAAGGACATTAAAAGCAGGCAGGAAGAGGAAGTAGGGAGAGAGAGAGGGACTGAAAACAGCAGTATCAGCCAAGGCTCTCTCCAGGCCTAGAGACCACAGGGGTGGGTTAACTCTTTATAGACTATTGTAAGGCTGATTATTAAGGACTAATTGGTGTTTAAGAAGACTCCAGAGGGGCTGATGGGTCCAAGAGATAAAGACTATATATAGTTTAAACTTTGGAGGTGCAGGGTGAACTCTGAACCTTCTACAGTCTGTTTATAGTCTAAGAAACTATTGTGCCCTGTTTTCTTCCTGACTTCAGGCTAACACAGAAGCTACCTATTTCTGCCTTAATAAGAGCACTTTTCTGTCCAGCTGTATGGCAGATAAAGATATAGGACACTACAACAAATTAAATGGAAGTTTCTGCACATGCATTAAAATCTCGTTGCCTGATGATAAGTTAATTTAGCTCAAAATCTTTTTTTGTCAATACAGCTGAGTTAAGCACCTTTTACACCCAAATCCCATATATGATTCTATATCAGGGAGGACAAGTCAGAGATGCAGATCTTGCACAACAATCAGCAGTGAAGTGCATTGGCATGGCTCCCAGTCCACAAGCTAGCCACAAATGTCAAACAGCTTCCAACTACAGATCATAGCCAGTTCGGCATTATTTTGGGGGGGCTTGAATAGGTCCTGATTTAAATTGCACACCCAGCTCACAAATATTGTGGCCCGATCATAGTGGGGGACATCATTTTGGCATGCAGATTGTGGTGCCCCACCCCACTGCACCCCATGCTACCTGATTGGCTGAGGGGGCAAGTTTAGAGCCATCTGGCTGGCTGAGCCCAGCTTTCAGTGCCAGGCTAGAGGCAGGTATCAGGAGTGTTCAGTGGAGGGGAGAGGGGAATAAAACTTCCAACCCACCTGGCTGCTGGTTGGGGGGCAGATGTACCTGCCATTTATAGCAGATTAAGCCAGCACTGAGCAGCAAGGGACTTGGGAGGGTGTTGGAAGCAGCTTCAGTGCTGCCTCTCTCTGCCCATCTCCTCCCAACACTAATGACAGTGGCTATGATGGTGGCAGTGGAGCAGGACCCTTTGACAGGCAGCAGCAGGTGGAACCCTGGTGGTGGGCAGTGGGTGGAGGGCAAGCTGTGTGCCAGCGTGGAGAGGGGGTAGGGTCTTGGTATTGCACAGTAGCACAGATGCTCCCACAGTTCCCAGGGAGCAGGCTGTGAGGTGAGGAGACCTGCCCTTGCTGGGTGCCCCCACCCAGGTGTCTTTCACCATGCACCTGCTTGAGCCTTGGGAGGCAGAGCCCCTGAGCTTCCTGTCAAACAGCCCCTCTCACAGTGCCGTCTTGTTCGCATTGGGTAGGGGAAGGACTGTTTGAGGTGAAGCTCAGGGACTCAACACCCTGAGGCTCAGGCAGGTGCATGTGCAAATCGCATTTTTCATAAAAATCATTTAATTTCATGATTTTCACCAAAAATGCAAAATAGCAATTTAAACCAGGGTCTAATACCAAACAAGCATCAAACTGTTTTATGTATGTTACCAGAGGATGTTTCAAAGACTTGGATGCTCAGATACTAGTGGTCACCACCCATTTGCAACATTTTCAGTGACTTCTGTAGAGCCTACAAAGCTGATGATCTACAGACTGACTCTTGTACGAATTTTTGGTTACAGCTATAAACCATGGGTGCTGAAAAGGGCTAAGGACCAGTGAGTAGTCTGTTGTTTTTTTATACTAACTGGCTTCATCTGCTGCTTTACGTTAAGTGGCAAGACCAGATCAGTGATAAAGGTATTCGTACCCAAACCAGGCAGCTGTTTTTATTGGTGGTGGTTCAGTTTCAGTGAGTCTTGGTATGTATTATTGAAGTGGAAGATTAAAAAAAAGATTGGTCTATTTATCGAGGGATTTGTTACAGTTAGCTACCACATAGTCACCAAAAGCCCTAGGGGCATGATAATATTACCAGCATCAAACACAGTTTGAGTGTCCATCTAGACTGTCTTAACCTAGCTAGAGATTTATCTGCATGATATTTGATCAGCAAGAAGGGTCTGTCCCTTTGGGATTTCCCATGATGTTGATTCATCAGTGGAATGGGGAGGCTCAACAGAAAGAGATGCTCTAATGGCAGGGATGGCTTCTGAAAGTATGTGCATGGGTGTGCAGTAGGGGAGCTAGAGAGGAATTCTTGCTAAGGGAAAGAAAGCAGGGGGAAACAAGAGTTTATTACCCTTTTCTGCCACAAAGGCTAAGTACAAACAATCAAAAAGCCCAAGGCTGCATAGATTCAGTCTTTGCAGGTTAGTCTAAGCTGCAGAGATTAACCTGAGGAACAACTGGACAGACGCTCACATTTGATTCAGGAAATGCAACCACACGCCTGCAGTGGCTCAGGCCAGAAGCTGGGGGTGCTAAAGCAAGGCTCTCTGGCAAGTAGCCAGCATGGACGGTGTGTTTGATTCATTTTCCTGCTGCTCCCGAGGTCTTTGGGATTTGCAGTCCAGACTCACAACAGCAGGACTCTGCAGGGTTGCTCATCACTTGCTCTTCCTGCTTCCAGGTGCCTCTGGGATCTGTAGTCCACAGTTGCAGGCAGAAGTAAGTTTTTAGCAGGGCAGGGCAGCTCTGTACTTGGGGGAAGGGAAGTTTAACTCCCTTCTCTGGCCCCAGAGCCCATCTGGTGTTTGTTTGGAGAGGACAGCCCCCTGCCTTCCCTCCCCCCACCCCAAGAAGGCAGCACAGCCCAGCTTAGCCCAGGGCTGGAAAGCATGCTGGGGGACTGTAATTTAACTTGAACCAGGAAGGGGTCTGGAACAGAAGTTTCATACATTGGTTTGATCCAAATCAGTTAAGTGTGATACTACATTCAATCAGATTTATCTTAACCCAATTTCAGCCATTTTGAAGCTGGTTTATGTGCACTGAACTTCTGTTCTGTTACAGGTTTAAATCAGTTTCTGATTACTTAAGCTAGTTTATGTGTAATCTCTGTCCCAAGCCAAAGGGGCCATGAATCAGGTTCTTTATAACTACTTTGGCACATTTGAGCTGACACTATTGTTGTTTTTCTCCTAACCCCATTGGGGCCTTTGCAAAACAGTATGGGACTTTCTAAAGCAAAAGTAATTCCCCTGTACATCCATTGTGAATCTGCTGGGTTCATGAATTTCTCTGAGATATTAAGTGTTACAAACTTTGTAAAACCACAACATATAGTTAAACAAAACCTGAAACTCATTTACCCTGGCTCTTTATACAATGGCTTTATGCTGTAGAATGATTCTGTGGTTGGTTTGTGGTCAACTGCATAGTGAGTGTTAAGATGTCACTTCAGAGATGCGGCCAGCAAATCCTGGGCAACTCCAAATGTCTCTGGACTCAAGCAAAATAAATCTATATTTTAATGACAATTCACTGAATGCCCATTTTAGGCTATGTATTGGAGGTATGCAAAGCATATTACTGCAGCTGATGTCATCTGGTCAAAATGATTTATATTTTACTGGTCACTTAAAAAATAATGCAATGATAAATCTATAGGCCAGCTTCTTTAATATGCCATTCACAGTTATTGTGCCCACAGTTCCTGATACCAGAACTATCAGCCAGAAAATGGGCTGGGGCCATAAAGCATTGCATATTTTGTGGGAAGCTCCTGCTTTTACCAGCTACTAGGAAGATGGGATCAAGGTATTGCTTACTCTGTGCTCCACTGTTGCAGGAAGTGGTCAGCTCATAGAATTTATTTTGGATCACTTTTATTGCTCTGGAAAATAATTCCCCATGTGGAACACTGCTACGTAGAGAGCAGACCTTGCGCATATCCTTTGTTAAACCTTCACTGATTTTTTTATGCTTTCACTCAAAGGGAGAAGTGGGGTTTGGGATAGAATTGAGGGGCTTTTAATAAAGATCAAGCCACAGAAAGTTTCCCACTCAGTTGCACTATTAAACTAACATTTTATGATTCTCTTTTAAATCACATAACTATGTAGGAAATGATAATATTCCCTAGAAATTAAACTTTACAAAAATGATGGCAATTCCAGAATTTGCTGTCACACAGTGATGTAAGATTGATCTATTTTATGATCGCTTCAGTTTTTAATTATTTAAATAAGAGACTTGAAAGAAGTTAATTCTAATAAAGAATGATATCCAAAAAACATAAAAAACAAGGCTAACATCATTATCATCATAATTAAACCTTTATTAGCATTATGTGTTGGTTGAATCAAATATCTAAAAGCAATAACTAAGCTTATTCTGATTATTTGAAATATAGAAGATTTGCAAAAATCTATTTGCCTCTATTTCACAGGCTCCTATTTGGAATAAATTTTGGATGGAGTTGCTTGCATTTATTCATACATCACATTTTAACAGGGTAGGAATTTACATGGAATTTGTAATCATGTGTGGCTTAGTATAACATTGAGAATTAAATAATAGTCAATTGGTACTAGCACGTTTTTGAAAATTCAGGTTAATTGTTGCCATTAGCAAAGGACTCATGTTCTTAAATAAAGCAATATAAAATAATGAGAAAATACTAAGGAAAAACAGAAAGGAAAAGAAAATCACTCTTTATGTAACCTTGAGGAGGATGGGTAAAAGAGTGAGAGATTAGCAAAAGAATGAATTAACATTATTTATACTTTACCAAGTAAGATAAAAAATATTGAACAAGGATGTTTCCTATATTAGACATAGGACCATAGGCAGGCAAGGCTGAAAGGGACCTCTCAAGTTCCTATAGTCCAGCCCCCTTCTCAAGGCAGGATCAGCCCAGCCACCCAAGTATCTGTAAACCATCCCACCCAAGTATCTGTTTCACTTGGTATTGAAAACTTCCAAAAATGGAGATGTCACAATTTCTCTAGGTAGCCTATTCCAATGCTTGACCACCCTCCCAGTCAGAAAATTCCTCATAATCTTCAACCTAAATTTGTCCTGCTGCAGCTTGAGGTCATTGCGCCTAGTCTACAGCCACAGAGAAAGCCCATCTCCATCCTCTCTATAATTAAGGAATTTGAAGACTGTTGTCAAATGCCACCTGAGTCTTCTCTTCTCCAGACATATTGGAGAATGTTTACACTTACTGAAATATGCATTCCTGTGTTGGTACATATGAAGTACCAGTGTATAGTTTGGATTACCATGTCAAAGGCTAGAATAAAAATATCATAATGTCAAATACATTTTGGGATTTATTAAATGTTACTCTAAAACTTAGAGCGCCGAGTGGGATGTTTTAATAACTCATCTACTAAACTTAAAAATAAATAGCATGTTATTGATGTACAATAGAATTATGTTATAATAAGAGTTATAGTTTAGAGAAAAAAAAACCTGATGCAGTTAATTATACGAGAACTTTTAGTCCTTTAAAATATCAAATGCTCTTGCAAGAACGAAAGCTCACGATTCAAGAAATTGGTTCACTGAAAGTTTATAACAGACTGTGAAGACTGTTAAGCTTGGCCCTAGAGCCTGGTTTTCTGGCCAGGAATTGGTGGTTTGATAGTTCTGAATACAAGATTATACAATATGTATTGTGAAGAAACCCTGATAGCTGGAATGGGGTTCTCCTTCTAAAAATAGAATTAAAACAAAAGAAACAAAAAACCCCCAGTCCTTTCAGTTATGCATAATTTGATAGAGAATTATTAATGTCTTGGTAGAAGCACAGGTTTTCTCCAACTCAGTTGGTAATAGGAGCACAGCCAGAGAGCTTAACCTTGCTTTGATTGAAGTTCATGGCAATTTGCCAACTAGTTTGAAGGGAACAATATTGGGCCCAGGATTGAGTATCATTGGGTTAGGTTCTGTACAAATATACACTTGTTTTCTTAGTTTCCTGAAGAAAATGTTACAAACAAATATGATACCACAAATAGAAAAGCATGAAGAAGAGAGTTTGTCAGTTGAATCCCATTCCTGCAACTTATTTTTTTTTTTAGATTTTTTTCATTTGCAGTCCTACTGATTTGAATAGGTACATGGACCGACCTGTTCACTTCTTGGCAGAACTAGAGGGTTGGAAACAAAACTGGATCCTTACTTGAGCAAACCTGTGCTTATCAGTAAGGAGTGAAAGATTGTGGACCTCAAGTCTCATGCCTTGAGATTCTTGGGGGGTATTTTTTGTTGACTCATCAGAAAATAGTGTTTTGTATTCTACATTATATTTTTAAGAACTGTAGTCATCTTAAGTAAAATGTTATTCATACTTTTCAATCCAGCAACTTAGAAAAAGCTTTGTAATGTAAAGTTGTCTGTACATATAACAAGTTAATTGCATGAATGAGCTTGGTATGTGACGCATTGCATTTACATTTTTCATCTGGCAGCACAAATAGTGAACTTTTCAGGAAAAATGCATTTTAAGAAGGGAATCAATCTAATTTCTCTGTCCAAGAAGTTCCAGGAAAAGGAAATTGTTGATCTTATATTGATATTCACCCCCTCTGAGTATTTGGTGAATGTATAGAATTACTGCCTAAAAAATAGCATCCCTTAGCCCCAGTAAAACAATTTGTTTCCAGCAGAATATTTTCCATACTTACAATTTTGACTAGTAGACAGAGAAATAAGTAAAAGTTTCATTACATTCAATCCTCTCAATATTAGTATGAATGTGGTAAGATATAAATGGTGAGGGCTGCGGGGCATGTTAAAAGAACAGTGTTTTAGCAGTTGAGAATGATCTGAGGTATATGATAGTTGTCATAATAATAGCAAGATATAAGCTTGTGTCAGGCATTGTAGTTAGGATGAACTATGTGACAACTTAATGCATCTTCTTTGTGGTCTTCCTTAGTTTCCCCATAGGCTTGATATGGATATAGTGATTTTAACTTCTTGACAAGATAATTATTTGTGTATTAATTTTATTCCCTGCATTACTTATGTCAGGGCTGTCTAGTTGGGCACCCCTGCTCTAGGCGCCACTTCACGAACTGCTGCAGCTTCTGATGTCACCACTGGAGTCTGAGGGGGTCCCTCTCCGTCCTCTAGCTTCTGCTTCCCGTCCTCACCTCGGGGGGTGGGTTGGCATGACATGGTTCAGAGTGGTCAAATGAGCTTGCAACTGGAAGACTCAGGAGACCTAGGGACTCCATGCAGCACAGGGGGCAGGGGCACTGGCATGGTGTAGTGGGAGGTGCAGTGTTCCTCTAGTGCCGTGCAGCATGGCATGCAGACCAGGGTATGCAGTCCAGGGGGTGTACAGCCCATATGGGGAGTGATATTGGCCATAGTGAATCACATTAATTGTTTATGTAACTGCTGTCTTCAGTGGCATTATACCAGAGATTAATTTAGCGCACTGTGTTAAATAACTATTTTCCAAATATTGAATATCAGCAGGACTTTCTTTTAAAATTAAGAACCGAAGTACATTCTCCAGTAAGTTCTTAAATATCCTTTATAAATAAGCCAATCTGATATTAGATTCTCAATAATACTTTTGCAACTATTTTTATTTGAATCTCTTGTGCTTTGTCCATGGAAGATGGTTCAGATTATACTTTGACTTGATCTAATATCTGGCTAGTGAAAGCTATTTATTCCTAACACTGGCAATTCACTCAGTTCCTATGCGCACTGCTGAGATTTCCAGCACGATGCATATTGCGGTCACATTTAAGGAATGTGTCAGTCTGGTTTAGAGAGCTGAGTAGTGAATTTTGTTCTGCTCCTTTTCTTTTTGAGTGATTTATAAATCCTGCACCTGGGATCTCACCTACTAGATGCTCCATGTCCCACTTTTCTAAGTTCATGACTTTGAATGCACTCACTGCACTTCCATAATTTATAGCAAATGTATTATATATCCTGTCCAAGAAACTATCAAGTCAATAACAGACTGTGAGACAATTAAACATCATAGTCATTATAACAATATAATGCATATTGATTCAATTCTAAAACAATTTATCATCCCCATGAAAGAATTTATTTTAGAATAGATTCAAAATAGTTATCAAAACTGGATAATTTGATTTTAAGACCTTATTGATTTTTTTCAGAATGTGTGTTGTCTATGGGCCCTGCTAGCTTTAGCCAATCTAAAGCTGGATAAAAAATAGCTATTTTCAAACTAACTTTATAGTTGCTTAGCTATTTTAATAGCTGGATAGTCATTTTTATCAGTGCATCTACACGAGATGGTAATGCACATTACCCAAATTTAATGTGCATCATGGGCGCACATCTACACGAGCATGCTTTTAATGTGCATTAACAATGGCAAAATTAGGCTAATCGTGCCTAAATTTGATACCTGCGAAAGCAATTAATTAAAGTGTGTTAATACATATGTAGGCACAACCCAGCATTAACTTTAGTATGGGGTCTGCCCAGTCACTAGGGGCACATGGCAGGGCTGCAGGGACTTGGCACTTACTTTAGTGCCAAGTCTCTACACGTGTAAACACTTGCCAAATGCACAGCTTAATGCATATTAAATTTAGTCACGCTTAAATGCACATGTAGACACACCCATCATGTAATAATAACTTTGCATTTATAGCTGGTCTAAATCTATTATGTGATTAACCAGTTAATTGCGTGATAATTACTTTGCATTTGTGGCTGGCCTGACATTGCACATGTGGCCTGTCTAAATTTACTGAGTGGTTAATCAGTTAATTTGTAATATATATGTACTTCTAGCTATGCATCAGCTACTTGCTATACCTGAGCAATCTGAAGGGTTGGATCTCCCCGCAAGATGGAAAACAAAATCTTTTGGGGGATGCAGTGCAACAATTTGGGGAGGAAGCTAGTCCTCCTGGCACTCTGGTAGGGGGTGATGAGAATAGAAAACTTCTAAGGGACTGCCTCAATCATTATACCTAGTTCCCTGTGATCTCAAGCAACCCATGTAATACATGTTTGTCCAAAAGGGTCCTTATGAAGAGTTTTTTATACTCCCCAATTCTGTGTGCCTCCAGGATACTTGTGTACCCATGTGTACATGGTTTTCCATTTGTGTGTAATGCAAATCAGTTAGAGACTGAAAGTTAACATCAGCATCTACTAGAAAATATACAGGCAGCAAATGGAGACTAATGTGTATGGACATTCTGTGATTTCTTCGCCTGATAAAAAAATAGGTAGTTAATGTATCAATTTCAATTACTGAATCATCTTAAATTATAATACTCTAGTAATCTAGCCCTGGAGTGGTAATGACATGGTTAATGGTAGTATGGTCCACACCCAAAGACTTTAGTTATACTTATTTTGCTAGGCATGAATGGAAAAACAATGAGATGTTACCTCAGAGCCTTGTGTAGGGGCTTTCCTAGTGTTCTGCAGGGTAAGATGGGTCAAAATTTCAGTTCTGTGCCTTCAGTGGCTGTCACTAAGTCTTGGATCAGTGGTTTTCAAACTTTCTAGATTCAGGGCACCCCTTATTAGACTCAACATATCCCTCAGAAAATGCCAGGTCTTAGGTTTTGCTTGCTTTATGACTATAGAAAAATAATAGAACAATTCTTCTGGTGTGAAAAACTCAGAAAGACCACAATAGATCAAAATATTTTTGACCCTATTGATTCCTATTTGAAATTTATGCATTTATCTTGTGAATCATGTGTAGGTGTTTGTATGCCTAACGTTACTAATATTGAGCAGCACCCTTGGAAGAATGACACCTGTGGGACCCTGGTTGAGAATCACTGGGTGCATCTACACATGCAGGTAGCATATAGTAATAAACTCCAGAGTAGTTTACACTGGAGTTTATTGCTCTTGGGTGCAACATTTATCCTTGCGCCTGAGACCACAGCACCTTGAGCCATGTTGAAGCTGCCCCAACTGGCAGGGGGTCCAGGGGTTCAGGTTGCCAGTCCAAGGCTGCTGCACTCCAGCTCAAAGTGCTGCGATGGGGCTGACTGGAGTTTGAGGGTGCTACAGTGTGGGGTCAGCCAGAAGGCAGCCCCCTCACTGTAGTGCCCTCATGCCCCAGCCAGCCCCAGTCACCATCTACGTGTGCATTTTGGTGTATGTAACCACTCTGCCTACTCTGCTGTAGAGTAGTACTTGTCTTCTTGGACAGTACTGTCCTATAGCGGAGTTAATTAATTTACTGTGCCCTGATACGGGCACACATGTAGACATTGACACTTTACTGCAGAGCTAATTAGTCAGCTCCGCAGTAAAGCACATGTGTAGATGCACCCACTGTCTTAGAGGCAGAAAAAGAACCCAGGTATTCTCAGGACTGATCTAGTCTTCATATGTCAGATTCCATGTGCAAGTGTCATGATACTTCCAAAGTGTGGATTCATGTAGGGACTAGAGAAATAACCACAAGCAGAATAGCTCCACTGTTTCAAATTCAAACTTCTGTAATGCTTTTATTTAGCCCTCAACCTTTAATAGTATTTGTTGGTTCCTCTGCACAGGACAATAGGAAAATGGCTGTTGTGATACTTGTTTCTATTTAAAATTCAAAATGAAAGAAATTTTTGGCTCACAAGACAAAATGAATCTGCCTTCAATTCTGTAATTCTACTGGTACACAATTTCATGTTTTTGTTTTATTTTGGGTTTTTTTGTAGCTTAAGAGTTGATGCCCCTATTAAGCTTAAGCTTTTACTCTGCCAACTAGTATACTTCATTATGTATGGAAAAATATTTGGCAAGTTATTCTTAAATAAGATTTATTTCAAAATGAACAGTCCAGCAGTACTTGTGACAGAATAGAATCACCCTTAACTTACCGCTTCTTAAAAAATGTGGTTATATAATAACCATGCAATAATTTTTTATGAAATTACATTTCCATGACTTTTATCATGCAGCTCCAGTAGCAATTCCCTAATTAAGGTTGTAAGATTTATTTATTTTTTTTACTTCACAACACATTTGGTTGTACACATACATGTGGAAAAAATTACATGCACTTCTGAATGTTTACAGGATTATTTTTATGATAGGGAAAATGTTTTGAGAAAATATGAAATTAGATTGCAATTTTTAACACTTTTTTGTCTTGGAGTAAATACATACGTTTTAAAAGGGAAAATATACTGTCTAAAAAAGTCAGTTGGAAATAGTTTCCGAGGTCTAATCAATCTAAGTTATATAAATTGGTTAGGGGGCATTGTAGAGCAGAGTTAAGCTTGTTCAACACTTTTGATACATTCCTACCTTTCCAAATGATTGCTTTATACTATTCATAAACCTTATAGTAGACATTACTGATGTATCTTTACAATCATACCAGGATCTTAGAGATGTGTTTGGCTGAGATTATATAGGAGTTTTTCACTGGTCATTAGTAGATTTTTATGTCCTTGCTCTGCTAGTGGTATTTTTTCCTTTTTATCTCCTCCTTTTCTTGAATAATCACTCCACTATCCTTATTCTATTGTGTAGAATGTAGATTATATATATATATATATAACATTCAATCTTTTTACTAGCTGAAAACCCCCCAGAATTAATGATATCTTGGTCTAAATGTAACTATAAATCCAAAAGTTTATTATACATTCTCTCCCTTATCAGTTTACCATTTGTCAGTTAGTATTCTAAAGATATAGCTGTTTATTTTCAAGGGCTATAGACTTGTCAGAGATGTTTTCAACTATAAGTCTGTTATAGGCATAAGCGAGCATGGTTTTGCTTTTTTTCCACATCTTTGGCTAGTATCAAATCTCATTTCTAAATTTTTCATTTAATTCTCTGCAAAATACTTTAGTTTGTAAATTGCTTAGTTGTAGCTTATCCTTTAGAAACATAAGTATCACATGAGTAGGGATTATTGATTTTTTTAACAAAAACTCTCTTCCCAGGATAATATATAAAATGTTTGTTTTATTACTGTTGTTTTACTTTAAAATTTAAAATACAAAAAATGGTTATAATTCCTTTACAACAAAGATTCAATTGATCCATCTGCAGTTGTCTAATTCTGCGTATACATGATTTTATGATAAAGCAACTATTTTGAACTCAAAAGTAGTATTAAAGTGCTGTATAAAATTTTTGATATAGGTAACAATTAGAGCAGAAATGTTGTTTGGTGATTAAAATAAATCATAATAAAAAAAAGAAACATTAAAACAGGATATAAAAATAATTTTCTAGGAAAATAATTCACTTCCTGTTAGATGTACCCCTCTAAATCCATCAGCTTTCTAAATGGGATGATGTAGCAGCTTTCCCAGGGCACTGAGTGCTTTATCCTCTTATGTTTGGACTTGGGTGAAAATACCTCACCTTAGAATTAGCTCTACGCAAGTTTTTAAAGAGAATATATTTGTCAAGCTCTGAAATTATTTACAAATGGAACACCACTAAAAATGTGTGTCTCCTGTTTCCCTCAGTTTTTCTCATTACTGAATGAGGAGACAGAATCCGGGTTATAATGATGTAATGCAAATATTACCGGCATGAGAGACCAAGACTGCTTTCCAAAGAAGGGCTGAGATAACATTTAAGTTGTTTTAAACCCATCATTAAAAAATATATTATGCCTCAAAATCATTCCCAGGTATTTATTCAACTCCATGAGTTTTAAATATACTTGACAGACTTTACAAAATTGCTGTTTTCAAAAATATGTGGTAAAACATTCATATTTTAAAGTTTGGTTTATTAGTCAAGTGTATTTTCAGTCTTTCCATTTTCATTGACAGGGTTTTTTCCCCCCTTGGTACACCTAAAAGTCAGCTAGGGTAACATTGACATCCTTCTTTTTCCTCCCATAGTTGAACAGTCAAGTGTTGGATCCAGTCAAGTGTTGGAGTCTTGTCTTATTCTGCTCTTTCTTGTGTTTTTGGCATGTAGTTTGGTGCATATAACTCTGTGCTAAACCATTTTCTTATGTTGTATATCTACTTCAAGACTTATAAAATTATCGTCTTTTAGAAAGATGCAAACCCTTTATTTGATTTCCTCTAGTTTAAACCCGTCTTTGAGTGAGAGAGATGTGTGGGCATATGGCAAAATTCATTAGCTTATTTGGGAAGAAGCTTCTCTTTGCCCTGAGGCATAGTGAGGAGTATATCTGTGTTAATCATGTGGAACTTGAGCTACATAATGAAATAGAAGGAAAAAGCTGTTATGTATATGTCCCAGAGGAAGGAGCCCTGAAAAGAAGAAACACTTACCACCTGCAGGGAAGAGTAAGCCGTGCCCAGGAGAACCACTGGCGTGGTTCATCAGACGCTTTATTGCCAGCTGGTGGTGGCACCGGCCGACGACATCATAAAAAAACACTGCCTGGTGGATTTAAAAGCCGGCGGTGGGGAAATGGCAGCAGAGACGACTGGGATGCTGAGGGGCAAAGGTGCTCCCCAGCCAACGTTCCAGGGAAGCCAACAGCCCCGGCAGGGGCAAGATGGAGATCTCTTAAAAGGGGCTCACCCCACACTGGTGGGGCCCACCACATCGACCAGCAGGACAGCCAAGAAAGAGAGGGACAACACTGGGGGACCTGAGACTGTCTAAGACGGCAGGCCCGTGAGTGGGGTGGGCAGAAGCCTACACCCAGACACTTTTGTTATCCTTTTGTTATTTTTTTTGTCTTTTTTTGTTGTTGTTGATGTTGTTCTTGACCTATCTTATCTTGGAGGGCACATGGAGGGTGCCCCCCCCCCCCCCAAAGACCCTTCATGGGTCCAGGGCCATGGAGAAAGATTGACGCCAGTTTGAGCAAGAGCCTCAGAGGGGTGAAAGCAAAAGTGGAGATAACTGTACTCCCCGCGATTGTCGGGAGTAGCAGAGCTGAGGAGCAGGCCGAAGACCCATCATCCAGCAGCCCAGAAGGTTGGCACTTGGTTGGGGTGTGGGGGAGGTGGAGCCCCAAGAATGCCTCCAGTGAGGGATACCAGGAGTAGCGAGGAACCCCAGGAGGAACCCCACTCCAGGAACAGATAGAGTCGACCCGTGGCAGGCAACGGTCAGGGCTCCCCTCGGGGTGGAATGTTACCCGACGCCTAAGTTCCAGCGATATAGCCCTCAGATGGGGCGAGGAGAACGCTCGAAGGCTGCCCGTGATCATCTTCTTTGAAGTCCGATGGGGGCAAAGTGGCATAGCTGACAGGATTTTGCAGGGGGACCTGTGGGAGACTGACTACTCTGCAATGCAGCTTGCAGTGATGACCCCCTCAGATTTTCTAGGCCAGAATCTGCAGGCTCTTACCCAAATAATAGATGCCCTGCAACAAATGATAGATAGACAACAGGATTGGCTACAACATAGTGTAACCACCTTCAAAATGCCCAAAATGACCCAGGATAATGACCCGGAGGCATATATTGAAGCATTTGAGTGTCATGCCCTGATGAGAGGGCTGGAGAAAGAGTACTGGGCTAGCCAGCTAGGGACCCTTGTAGTCGGCAGAGCACAGGTGGCATATAGGGCTCTGGCACTGGATGAAGCGAGGGACTACGAGCAAGTGAAAAACGCCATTCTTTACTGACTAGAAATCAACCTGGAGTATTACAGAAAACAGTTCCGGGCCAAGAAGTCCCCTGATGAGAGGCGACCTCGGGTGCTGATGCAATATCTATGAGATCTCCTAAATAAATGGGTAAGCCCGGCCAAGTATGATTGGGATGCGCTGGTTGATTAAATACTTTTGGAACAGTTTCAAAATGACTTGGACGAGTGCACTCAGAGGTGAGTCTGGCAGCACACACCAACTAGTTGCGATGAGGCATTAAGGTTGGCCGAAGCCTTTGTGGCATCTGAAATAGTATTTGGGCGGGAGAGGCCGATGCAGAACCTGGGGAATGCTCAGCCCCGCAAAACCGAAAGGAAACAGGCCCCTTTTAGGGGCGGACCAAGAGAAGTGGTCTGTTTCCGGTGTGGAAAAACAGGACATCTGTCATGAGAATGCCCGAATGGCCCTGCAAAACGATGGAGACCCGATAATGCTCCAAAGGGAAGTGTGGAGAGACGGAGAGAAGCAAACAGTGGCAAACCTATGGACTGCAGTTATGCCACCAGAAGAGATGGTGCTGTGTGGAGTTGCCCTGTTGTGAGGGCATGGATGGGAAACTGCTCCGTTCAAGCCACTTTAGACTCGGGGTGTGCACAGTTGTTGGTTTGGGCTGACCTCGTTCCCACCCGATGGGGCAACTGGGCAACACCAGTGAGGATGGCTTGTCTCCATGGTGAGACCAAAAGAATTGAGTGTTGTTGGTTTTACCTCCGAGTTATGGAACACCAAGGCGAGCTATTAGTGGGGAATCACCTCGCGCCTGGCGTGCGAGATGCTACTGGGATGTGACTGGCCTCCAATTTACAACTTCCTGGAGACAGTACAAGATGCTGAGGTCAGGAGGCGGCAACTTAAGGAACATGAGGGGTGGCTCGGGGAGTTCAAACCCGAAAGAGAGCCAGAAAGAAACAGAGGAGTTGGACTTGCATGAAATGATTAGTGGGCCCCAGTTCAGGGAAGCTCAGGAGGAGGATGAAGAACTCCGGGCTATCAAGGAGCCGCTCCTTGAAACTGAAGTTGATCAACCACAGGCAGGCCTCAGAATACTGCGGTACGAGGTAAGAGGACAGCTATTGTACCGGGCTCAGAGAGGGAGGCCGGGGGTTCAAGAAGAGGACCAATTGGTAGTGCCCGCTTGACTTTGTCAGGTGGTATGGCAATTGGCACATGCAAGCCCCATGGGGGGGCACCTAGACCGAGACAATACCACAGCCAGGGTGGCCCGGTGGTTTTTTTGGCTAGGACTGGGAGAAGATATTGCCTGCCGGTGTGCGGGCTGCCCAGAAGGTCAGTGGGCATGCGCAGATCGCCCCGCTTGGGCCCCACTCCAACCATTACCCATGTTCGACGTACCTTTCTCTCGGGTAGCAATGGATGTCTTGGGACCCCTACCCCGGAGTAGTGCGGGGCACCAATACATGCTAGTATTTATTGACTATACTACCCGGTACCCAGAGGTGGTCCTGCTCAGGGCAGCAACAGCCCAATGAATTGACAAAGAATTGATAAAGTGGATTGTGCGAGTAGGCATACCCAAAGAAATCTTGATCAACCAGGGGCAAAATGTTATGTCAGGAGTGCTGCAAGTCGTGTGTCAAATACTGCAAATAAAGCACATACGAACCTCAGTATATCATCCGCAAACCGATGGCCTTGTCAAGTGTCTTAATGGTACAGTGAAGAGAATGCTATGACGATGCATCCAAGATGACCCCCGAAGGTGGGACCTGCCTTTTGTTTCTTTTTGCAATCCTAGATACTCTGCAAGACTCCATGAAGTACTCGCCATTTGAGCTCGTCCTGGGGCATCAACCTCGCGGTCCATTGGAAACATTGTGAGAAGACTGGGAGCATGACGCAGGAGCAGCAAGAACCCCGGCTAGTTACCAACAGGAGTTCCAACGACGCATCCGGATAGAACAATGCTTGGCCAGAGACAACCTCAGAGAAGTGCAGCAGTGACAGAAAACCAGATATGATGGCCCGGCAAGGGAGAGGGAATTCAGGGCAGGACAGAGGGTCCTAGTACTCCTCCCCATGTCTACTAGTAAGCTATTCACACAGTGGCAAGGCCCTTTTGAAATAATTCATAGGGTTGGGCCAGTAGATTATGAGGTCCATAGGCCAGGGCACAGGCAGGAAAGACAGATCTACCATGTTAACCTGCTGAGAGAGTGGCACGAACCTGAGGGATGGGCTACCTTCTCTGAGAACAAGATGGTGGATTTAGGACCATAAGGAGGGACAAAAGAAGGACCTGCAGCCTGCCTGGAGGACCAAGTTCAAATTAGCGAAGAACTCCCAGCCCCTCAGAGTCGAGATGAGGACACTGGTGTGAAGCTTTAGAGATGTCTTCTGGGAAGACCCAGGGTGGGCCCAAGGCGTGTATCATAGGATACACACGCCACCGGGGAAGATAGTACGTGAAAAATGGTGGCCCGTGCCACATCACCTCCTTAGGGAAGTCCGGGAAGAGATCACACGAATGTGATAACAACACTCGATTTGGCCAAGGGATATTGGCAGATACCCGTGGCCAAGACAGACCAAGTGAAGATGGCTTTCGGGACCCCTTGGGGCTTATACAAGTTTGTGCGGATGCCATTCAGACTCCACAGGGCCGCTGCCACCTTTAAATGCTTAATAGACTGAATCCTGACCCCACACGCTGAGTACGCCGTGGCTTATATCGACGATATCATCATCTTTACTCAGACCTGGGACCAACGTTAGAGAGCGCTACAAGCTGTCCTGACAGATCTCCACAAAACGGGGATGATGGCTAATCCACAGAAATATGCCCTGGCCCAAAGACAAACAAAGTACTTAGGCTTCTTGGTAGGGTGAGGTACCATCAAGCTGCTAGAAGATAAAGTGGAAACTATCTGCAACTGCACAATGCCCTGAAACAGCAAATCAGATGTGATCCTTCCTGGGATTAACTAATTATTATCGGCAATTCGTGCCACGGTTCTCAGAATTGGCAGCTCCATTCACTGAAGCCCTGAAAGGGTGAAAAACGGGGACCATAAACTGGACCCCAGTGATGAAACTTAATGTTGAGCTCCTAAAAAAGGCATTATGTGAAAATGTAGTCGTTCACACACCCAACTTTCACAAACCTTTTATCTTGCAGACGGACGCCTCAGATACAACTATAGGGGCCATCCTTACCAAGAAGATGAAGGGACTAAGAGACCGGTGGCGTATGCAAGCCATAAGCTACTCCCTGCAGAGAGACAGTATGCAACAATAGAGAGAGAGTGCCTGGCAATCCGGTGGGCCGTAGAACATTTCTGTTACTACCTAATGGGAAGGGAATTTAAGCTCATAACGGACCACGCACCTCTACAGTGGCTGAGCAGGGCCAAAACTGATAACGCACGTATAACAAGGTGGGCCATGGCCCTGCAACCATTTAAATTTCAAATAATACATCGCCCCTGAAAAAATAATGTGGTGGCAGATTTTTTATCCAGGTGCCACACTACAGAAGAGTCACCAAACGCTGAAAACCAAATGATGACAGGACAAGGAATGCAAGGTAGGCAGCCGGATCAAAATCTTAGAATGCCCAAAGGCATCTGGGGGCGGGGGGGG
>NW_005841870.1:2585730-2596700 GCF_000455745.1 Alligator sinensis
CTGGCGGCACCCCCAGCAGATGACGTCAAAAAAACCCGCCACTTGGTGGATTTAAAAGCCAGTGGTAGGGAAATGGCGGCAGAGATGACTGGGACGCTGAGGGGCAAAGGTGCTCCCTAGCCAACATTCAGGGAAGCTGACAGCCCCGGCAGGGATGGGACGGAGATCTGTTAAAAGGGGCTCACCCCACACTGGTGGGGCCCACCACATCAACTGGCAGGACAGCCAAAAAAGAGAGGGACGATGTCGGGGGACCTGAGATGGTTTAAGATGGCGGACCCATGAGTGGGGTGGGCAGAAGCCTACACCCAGACCCTTTTGTTATTTTTTTTGTCTTCTTTTTGTTGTTGTTGTTGTCCTATCCTATCTTGGAAGGCACACGGAGGGTGCCCCTCCCCCCCCCAGAAAGACCCTCCACAGGTCCAGGGCCACAGAGAACATTTGAGGCCAGTTTGGGCAAGAGCCTCAGAGGAGAGGCAAGAGCAAAAGTGGGGATAACTGTACTCCCCGTGATCATCAGGCGTAGCAGAACCAAGGAGCGGGCTGAAGACCCATCATCCAGCAGTCCGGAAGGTTGGAGCTTGGTTGGGATGTAGGGGAGCTGGAGCCCCAAGAACGCCTCCAGTGAGGGATACCAAGAGTAGCAAGGAGCCCCAGGAGGAACCCCACTCCAGGAGCAGATAGAGTTGACCTGTGGCAGGCAATGGTCATGGTTCCCCTTGGGGTGGAGCGTTACCCGATGCCCAAGTTCCAGGGATACAGCCCTCGGACGGGGTCGGGAGAACACTCGAAGGCTGCCCATGATCACCTATTCAAAGTCCAATGGGGGCAGTATAATTCCCATACACTTTTCAACAAGCCTTTTTCAGAAGCACTGGCCATGAATACTCTTACTTTTGAAGTTAGATGGCTAGTTAGCTAGCCATCAGAGGAATGAAATTCTGTAACGGCCTTCCAAATGAAGTAGTGAGCATAGAAAAATGTAGGCTGCAGTGATAGGATAACATAAAGCAGGAGTGGTAGCCCTTGTAAGCAGGATAAACCACAAAAATCTGGAGATAACACTTGGGTCCCATTACACTTATTGTGAAACTTCCCATTGACTTCAGCAGGGCTAGGATTTCACTCGTGAATTCTGATAGCTTCCAGTTTTTTATGAAAAGTAAATTGAAACAGCCAAGTTATTATGAACCATATATGGAATTTCAGCTATAAATGCTGATAGGCAGTTAATTATATTGACTTTTAGAAGCAGTGCTATAATTAAAGTAGTATTATTCAAATAATAGAAAGCTGCAGCAGTTTCAATTGATGAAACAAAAGCAAGACATTTTTAGTTTACTGATGGTAAAAAATAGTATCCTGAGGCATGACAGCTGTATTTAACTTGTTAGTTAGGTTATTATATCATTAAATTGACAAATATTTTGTGAGGAAAAATTAATATTTATCTAGCATTCTTGGTTGTAGTACAAACTGTGGAGCCAGTTTAGATTAAATAAGAATGAACCTGAGCCTTTCTTCAAACCAAACATAACCTTAACCCATCTGTGCAGTTTGAGAAAGCTTTGTTTTATTGCCTTTGAAAAAAAAGTCATGACTCTGTCCTTTGGCTTGGGTTGGGACTAAAAGGAAAACTATGATGAAAGAAGATACTTTCAAAATATATTCTGTCCTGTCAAAATCGGGAAGCACTGTACATTTCACGTGAAAACTTTTTTTTTCTGGATTTCCATACCAAGCAAAATAAATGCAAAACCAAATTCAAGCATTTGGAAGTTTTGAACACTACTAACCATTTAGAATTTTATGCAACTAGTTTTGTCTGATGTCTATAAAGTAATCTATTTAAAGTATGTATGTCAGAAAGTGAACATTACATTTATATATTGGTGGGGCGGGGGTTTCT
This sequence comes from Alligator sinensis, assembly GCF_000455745.1. Lineage (NCBI taxonomy): Eukaryota > Metazoa > Chordata > Crocodylia > Alligatoridae > Alligator > Alligator sinensis. Next base: position 2,587,640 of record NW_005841870.1, read on the forward strand.
AAATTTAAAGGTAAGTCATGCATTGTCATGGCCAAATAGAACCAAGATAATAGAGCAGACCAAGTTACTTAGGTCCAGATGCTGATACTTTTCCTCTATGGTAACTGTGACCTGGACTGGTAAAATAGTCATACTTTCTTCTATGAGCTCTCATCCATATATATTTTCACTGTTGGTATGCAAATACCGCCTTCACTCCAGTTTAGTTTCTTTTGGTTAACACTATCCATAGGGGGTAGCGCTTCCATCCCATGCCTCCAGCCAGTGACATAAAGGGAAGGGGGAGCAACCCAGTTGCCCCTCAGTTGCTTTTCATTTTATATGGCTCCAAGTCACAACTTTTCATGAGCAAGCTTCTGTACTCACTATGCTGTCTACACATTACTTTATGAAGAGGTAATACCTAGGAATCAGTTAATTATTACTGTTAATTTTAGAAGCTTAAATAGTATTTCCTTTCTTCTTTTAAAGGAGAAAACTTTGGGGTTTCTTGGTCTGTTTTTTATTGGGGAAAAGGGGAGGGGAATTTTTCCAGTACTAGGACTAGTCATTATGAAATAAACATAATTTTTTAGGCTTTAAAAGCTGCCCTCTGTGTGAGTTGTCATGACCCAAAGGCATGATTTTGTGTGTGCTTCGGCACCAGAATTATCCCCGACAAGTTGCAGCTTCATTGCACGGGAGAGTTTCCTGTTGCAGAGGAGAACCCCGGCGCAGGGACAAGTTTCCCGCCTTTCTGCAGCTTCTTTTGCAGAGTGCATTGCTCGGGTTGCAAGAGGAATGCACGGTGCAAAAGAGTTCCCGCCAACGGTATGCAAATTCATTCCCCGCTATTGGCTAGTTTTAAATTATTCCCACGTGGCGGCTAACGATTGGCCTGTTAGCCGTATAAGAGGCTTGAGCAGTTTCCGCCCAAGCCAAAGAGGACTCCACATCCATCTCGTGGGGACTGTGGATACACGGCAGGGTAATAGAGACCCTGTGTGAGATTCAGAGGAGCTTGGCAACCTGATCCATCGCCTACCTCTTCCCGTCTTCGATCGCAAATTTTATAAGACGTATCTCCGATTTCAATTTTGGTGGCGCGTTCACCCAGAGCATCCGGAGCTCTGTTCCGTGGAGCCTAGCAAACTCCACGTGACCGTCCATGTTGTCTGTGTCTGTAACCGCAACTCAAGCAAGTTTTCCAGCCTACACCACTGCCATCTCGGTGTAAGTAAACAATGTTTAAAACTACCGCTAAGCGTTTGTGCCTAATTCCAGCTCGTCGCCCTCCCTCTCCGATGCAGCGTGCCTGGGCTGCTGGCCACAGCCCGCGTGCAGCACAGAAAAGGGCTCGGGTCACTCCCGGCCCGCACATGAGTCAGTAGTACTTCTTAATGATACATACAAAAGACGCTTTTCATGTCTGGGACTTCATGCACTTAAATCTTACTTCATAGTAAGTCTCATCAACAGACCCTAAAAGGGTGGGGGGGGGGACTAGTGTTTTATCATTGGAGACATTTTTGAGAATTAAATGAATAATTTTGAAGTTAAATGGACTGAAGGGGCACATCCAGATCAGTGTGCATGTGAGGTTTGCAGTGCCTCAGAGCTGTTTGAAGTGCTGTAAACTGCACATGGCACACATGCAGTGCACACTGGGAGATCCCAGTGTCAAAAAAAGCTACAGCAAAAAAAGGGCAGCACAGTGCATACTCCAGGAGCGTGTGCCACCAGACACAGGCTGGGTCCTCCAGAGAGACTCTCTGGCTGCTGGCCAGAGCGTTTCCCCTCCTCTAGTTGTCCCCTGGCTCCTTCAGCATGCCAGGAGCCCAGAGGAGCAGGGAAATGACAGTTTCACTGAAGTGGGGCATTTTGTCCCATACCAAACTCCATGTGAAGGGGCAAAAAGCCTCAGCAAAATTTGGGCCATTGCTATTTTTGCCATGGCAAATGCACGTGTGTGCTCGTCTGGATATGTCCAAGAGGTCAGGACTTAAGTATTAATGAGGTTTGGACTTTTTTGAAGCTAAAGTTGCATAAGACTCTCTGGAATTAGCATCTCAAGCAAGAGGGGAAACTTTTAGAAAATGGCTTCAAAACTAACTGGATAAGTACCTGCATCAAATTAATATTAGGAGTAATTGGTGGAGCTACACAGAATGGAAACAAATATACCATATTTACTTGAATAGAAAGGTAGTTTTTTCCCCACAGTTGGCACGAGGAAAAGCTCCTCGTTTTCTAATCGAATACAAGGAAATCTCACTAAATACATTGTCTTTCATTAAACTGATGCCAAAAGCAGCTTGTACTCAGCAATGGAAACCAATTATGAAGTTGATTAAATGCAGCTAACACTGAGTGTGACTATAAAACACATGGCCCACATTGGGCAAGCATGTTGAATGGAACCTTTTCTTTTAGTTACAGATTTTATTAAAAACACACTTGTCACCCTACACTTACAAAACTTCACGTATTGAGCAACCTTGTTTGACCAAAACTTCATATTGCAAAAAACAACTACATACCCCAAAACATACAACTGCATTTACCAAACCCTTAAACAACATCAAATTTCCACAAAAAAACCCTTACAGAACCCTTTTCCTTCATACAGAACTCCATGAAAAACTATTACTTCAGTAACCACCTGAAGTTAACTCCAGGAAAACTCTCCATCCCTCCCATCAGTCTTTTCTGTTGGTCCAGCGAAACAAATGTGTTCATTCCTTTTTCCTCCATGTCTTCTCTGCCTCTTCTTCTCCAATCTCTTCCTTGTCCTGATTGATGTACTATTTCAGTTCATGCAGCCCCAGCTTCATGCACTCTTTCAGTGAAAGCCAACCCCTTAAAAATCAAGAGGTTTCTTACTTTCCATAAACTAGTTTTAACACATGCTAATAAAATCCTTAATAATGTTTCCTCCGGCCCAGTTGGTATGAGTCCATATAGTACCATCTCCCATGCTCACAACAGGTTTATTTTGGTGACACTCAGAAAGTGGTAAGTCCCTTCCCACACACCCTTTGCATAAGTACACTTCCAAAACTCAGGTCGCATTGTTTCTCCTTTCCTGCACTTCTCCGCTGGGGACCTTGATGAGCTCATCAAGCTCCATCTGTGTTGCATGTCCCTCACCATCAAGAGATTCCTTACAACCATCCAGACTAGGTCTGCATGCTTCCCTTTCAGTTGTTTACCAAACACTTCTCCCCAAACCTTCTTCATTTGTCCTTCTGTGACGTTTGTCGCTGGTGCCATCCTGTCTCTCTCCCTTACCATTTTCATCAGTTTCTTACGATCTTTCAGGACATCGAACTCTACCTTCCCTGCTTTCAAACTCTGCATGAAACCTTCCATCCTGATGTAATGAATCAGAAGCTGCCACACCCATGGACTCTTAAAAAAGGTCTGATATACTCCTGATTTCCTCAAAATGGCAGCTGCGTGAAATCAGGTGATACACACTGCTTTCCCTTCTCCCTTCATTATCTCCTTGCATATTGCATTTACATATTTCATATAGACAAACAATCCCAAGTCTGGCTGGCCCCATCCCCTCATCTCTATTGCTTTGTATACTTCAGCTTTTGCTAAACTTTTTCTTTTGGCATTCCAGAAAAACACACATATTTCCCTCCTTACTTTTGCTATCTGCCACCACATTGGTGGGAATACAATTTCTGTATATAGAATAATCAGCAGTAGTACAGCTTTAAACACTGCTCCTTTTCTGGCAAAGGACAGTGTCCTTTCGGAACATAAGTATTTTTCATAGGATTGTGGTTACCTTTTCCCATTCTGTACTACCTTTTCCTTCGGCATCCATTGGGATCCCTAGCACTCTGATTTTTCTCTCTCTTATTTGAAGGCCTAATTTCTCCAAGTCCCTCCATTCCCCCACACCCATTATGGTGCTTTTCAGTCTATTTAATCTCACCCCTATTGCTTCTCCACACTCGGATGTATACTTTAGCACTTTTTCCATCAAAAGTCTATCTCTAGAGCATTTATATCATGCATGTATAGTATGAATTTTACCCCTCCTCCTCCTGGTATCTTTACTCTGATTTTGACTTTGTCTTTTCCTATTTCTGCTAACAGTTCCATGCCACACACAAATAGTAGTGGTGATGGGGAGGACCTTGTCTCACCCCTTTATGGATTTTTAAGGCCCCACTTAGGTGCCCATTAATTTGGATGTGACTCTCCACTTCTCCTCACAGTAACCTTATCCAACTGTAACTAGGGGAGCCTCTTTGAGGTCTGTCTACTGGTGACCCCACCCACCTGTTATGGGCCAACCCCCCACCTTTTCCCCTGCCATGCCTTGTTGGTAATTAGTTAATGATGTAATTAAGCAGGAGGCTGCCCATTTCCTGCCCCGATGCCAGGGGCCACTATCTGCGGCTCCGTTCCTCCCCTACACCGCAGCCCAAGCCTTGCAGATGGTATTTGTAAATTCCTCTTTATGTTGGGGTCTCGGTCGCTGTGAGCCTACCCCTTCTCACTCTAGCTAGGCCTGTCAATCAAAAAAACCCCAAAACCCATTAATCAGGGTTTGATTCCCAGGCTCTAGCTCTCAAAAAACCCCTCACTTGGGCTCCTGCCCCTCTCTGGCACTGGAGTCAGCTCACCCCTGAATACTGTGCCCTCTCTGGCGCTAGGGTCAGCTCCTCCCTGAATACTGTGCCCTCTCTGGCGCTGGGGTCCCCACACCGCAGTAGGTCCCAATGAGGCCTCCTCCTTCCCCAAATAGCCTCACCCAAACCACCGGTTAACATTAATAACAAGGGAGGCAACATGCCTGCTTACTTTAGATGATCATGAGGATGGCTCCGGGCATGGTGTACTCTTCCGACAGAGACTGCAGCCGCAGCACCATGGTCATTGGGAGTCCCCCTCCCTGCTGCCCCTCTGGCCTTCTCCATTCGCCATTTGTAGGGTCCTGGTCTTCCTCTTCCTGTCACCTGACTGGCTGGCAGGGCTTGAGCCTTAACCCCTACTTGACTGGCCGGCCGTGACTGGAAGGTTCTGGACTTAAAGGGGCCACCCTGTCTCTTAGTAACAGGGTTAAGGTTCCCTGTTACACCAACTTATACATTTATTTGGGAACCCCGTTTTTTCTAGCACCTTGAAAATGTAATCATTATCCATGCTGTCATATGCTTTTTTTAAATCTAGGTTTGCTATAACCTTGTGTTTGTCTTCCACTCTTGGACATGGGACAATGGATCTCTGATCACTCTGATCGCTTCAGAAAACCTTCTACCTGGTATTGTGCATACTTGGTCTTCATGTATTATCTTCTGGAGGTGTTTCCTCATCCTCAAACCATTAATTTATAGTCCATATTAAGGAGTGTAATCAGTGTCCAGGTTTTCAGGAATTCCTTCTCCCCTTTCTTGAAGAGTAAGATCACAATGCCTTTTGGAAAATTTTTTCCTGCCTCTCCTGTTTCCACTATTTCCTCAAAAACTTCCACTATACCCTTCCCTACCCATGCCCAAAACGTCTCATAAAATTCCATAGGTAGTCCATCTGCTCCTGGTGATTTCCCTCTTTTAAAGGTTTTTAAACAGTCCTCCACTTCCTTTTAAGCTTATCTTTTCTTCCATCTTTGCTTCTTCCTACTCTACTTTCTCTTCAGTCTTTTCCACCATGACCTTCATCTTCTTCGTGTTTATTTCCTTCTTTTGATGTAGCTCTTCATAAAAATGTTCTCATTGCCTCCAACACCTCCTGCTTTTCCACCCGAGTACCATGTTCTTCCTGCACTGACTGCTTTTAGCTCTCCTTTTGCTGTCTTCACTCTAACCAAAAATATCAGGACCACTTCTTATTTTTTCCCCCACCCATGCTGCTTGTGCTAAAAACGTCTTTGTCTCTCATCTTTCAGCGTTCTATCTCTTGCCTTGTTTCTTCTAGCTCATTTTGTACCTGTCTCCCTTCTGCAGCTTCCTTTAGCAGCTCCTGCATCTTTCTTTGCACCTCTCTCAGCTATTTCATTCTTTTCCCCATGATTCTTCAACCTTCCTTCCTGAAGAATTCTCCCATCCTCTTCTTCACCAACATTCACAGTTCTCTGGTTCTCTTAAAATATACTTGATATCTCTTTGTTTTGTAGCAGATTAACTTCCACATTAATGTCTCCGCATTTAACTTCCACACTGACCTTCCTCTTGCGGCTCGAACCAAAACTTCTAATTTTCCTCCCTCGACTGATAGTATCATTCATTCTTGTCTGCTATTGATACTGTCTTCCACCTGCTTCTCTCTCACCTCTGGATTCTTGGGGTGTGTGTAGATAAAACGGGGGCCCTAAATTAAATCTGTGGGATTTTAAAAACACTGCTTCAGTTTAGGGCCCTTTAAACCCCCATGTCATGCACACACCCTGCTGACTTACCTGCTTTTCCAACACTGGGGAGGGGAGGGGAGGGTGAGCTGCCAGTGGGCAGGGGGGGGAGGGGAGGGTCACCTGCCAGTGGGCAGAGTGCTCCCTGGGCTGGAGTGGGGGCTGATGCTTCCCTCCGCAGCAGTGGTGCCCCCCCTCCCCCGGATGCCTGCAGGCACCCGGCTTGGGCGGTCCTGGGGGGCACCACAGCCACAGAGGGAAACACCAGGCCCCCGCGCGGCTTAGGCAGGCAGGCATGCTCCGGGGGTGGGGGCAGATCAGGCTTGCTGCTTTTCTTGGGCGGAGCCTGCCTTCCCAGGCTCTTTTATTTGTTCCACCTCCATTTATTCTGCTTGTTTGATTTCTTCTTTTTACCCCTTCCCCACCTCCATGTCTGGTCTCTCTCCCTCTCCCTCTTCCCCTTCTTCTCCTGTTTCTTCTTGAGCCACCTCAGTTACAGATATTACACTCCCCTCTTTCTACTTTCCTCCCTTCTTCAGGGTCTCATCCACCATTTCTACTTCACTCTTACCCTCTTCTCCCTCACTGTCCCTTTCTGATTCATACTGTTGGTCAGGGGGTCTGCCCTTGCTTGCACAGGCTTTGGGACACTTGTGGAATAGGTGCTCCCCCCAACTTAATACATTTTAGAGACCCTTGGCACTCTGCAACTCTGTGCCCCTTCCCTTCACATCTGTAATAACTTGAGGGGACAGTGTGTGGACAGGTGCCCCTCCTTGCTGCATTTGCTGCATTGCTTTGATTGCCCATGGTATATTATAAAAATACTGGTGGCACCCCAGCTGGACCAGACACGGGAGGTGTTACCCACCACCTGGGCTCCACTCACTTGCTCTCAACACAACTTATGCCCTCCATGACCCCATCCAAATACCATATTTGTCCTGCACAGATTACTCTTTGCACGTGCAATTCCATCTACCTTTCTGTGTCTTCTGCCTCTAATAAATCCATATACATACTACAATCACTCATTTCCATGACTTTCCCTGCTAGAAATTTTATTCCTCTTAATTCCTTCCTTCTACATTCCTCTGAAAGTTTCTTCCAAAAATGTTCATACCCTTCATGTTCTAGTAAGTAAACTCCCAAGTCTTTCTGTTTTGGAAAGCAGTCAGGCTGGTGAGATGTTTCAAAGTTTCATAGTAGCTAAGGTCAGGAGGGACCCTGCCATAGGCAGGAATGAATGCTGGGTTCACAAGACCCCAGATAGGTGATCATCTAACCTCTTTTTTAATTTGCCCAAGGTAGGGGCGAGGACCACTTCCCTAGGAAGTTGGTTCCAGATTCTGGCCACCCTAACCATAAAATATTGCCTCCTGATCTCTAACCTAAACCTATTCTCCATCAGCTTATGACCATTGTTCCTCGTCACCCCAGGTGGTGCTGGGGAGAATAGGGCTCTTCCTATTTGCTGATGATCTCCCCTGATGAGTTTGGAGGCAGCCACCAGGTCCCCCCTCAGCCTCCTTTTGCCAAGGCTGAACAGGTTCAGGTCCCTCAGTCTCTCCTTATAGGGCCTGTCCTGCTGCCCTCCCACAAAACAGGTGGCCCTCCTCTGAACTCTCTCCAGGCTGGCCACATCCCTTTTAAAGTGCGGTGCCCAGTACTGGATACAGTACTCCAATTGCGGCCTGACCAATGTCGCATAGAGGGGGAGCACCACCTTTCTGGACCGGCTTGAGATGCACCTTTGGATGCATGACAAGGTATGGCTGGCCTTGCTGGCTGCGGTCTGGCATTGGCGGCTCATGTTCATCTTGGAGTCAATAATGACTCCAAGATCCCTTTTGCCTCTCTGCTTTCAAGAAGGTGCCCACCTCACCCCACATCTTAGTATCATCAGCAAACTTAGACAATATGCTTTCAACCCCCTCGTCCAAGTCACTGATGAAGATGTTAGTGCGGGCCTGATGACTGAGTCCTGGGGGACCCCACTGCTGACATCTTGCCTGGTTGAGTTTGACCCATCCACCACGATTCTCTGGGTGCGCCCCATCAGCCAGTTTTTTACCCATCCAACTGTGCAGGCATCAATGCCACAGTCACTTAATTTATTAATGAGAATGGGGTGAGAGAGACTGTCAAAGGCCTTCTTAAAGTCTAGAAAAACTACTTACGTCCACGGCGACACCATCAGCCAAGGATTTAGTTACCTGGTCATAAAAAGCAATCAGGTTGGCCAGGCAGGACTTGCCTTTGATGAACCCATGCTGGTTGCCCCTGAGCATGATCTCCCCTGCTGGCCCCCCACAGATGTGCTCCTTGATGATTTTCTCCAAGATCTTTCTGAGGACCGAGGGGAGGCTTATGGGCCTATAGTTATTTGGGTCCTCCTTCCTCCCTTTCTTAAAAATGGGGACCACATTAGCTAGTTTCCAATCCCCCGGCACCTGGCCAGATGACCATGAATGCTCATACAGCCAGGCCAAGGGCTCTGTGATGACCCCTGCCAGCTCCCTCAACACGCTTGAGTGGAGGGCATCTGGACCTACAGATTTAAAAATGTCCAGCCCTTCCAGAAGATCCCTAACTACATCTGTGCTTTCCCAAGGCCTAACAGAGCTATCTCCGAGATTGTCCCTACCTCTGGCAGGAGGGATGTCCCGGTCCCTGTTCAAGAAAACAGAGGCAAAGAAACTGTTAAAAATA
>NW_005841870.1:2596938-2629256 GCF_000455745.1 Alligator sinensis
CCCCCTTAAGGTACGACCATCCCTCATGGACTCCCATCTCTTCTATCTTCTGGGCCCTCAGTGCCTCCCCCAATAATCTCCAAAGCTCATTGAAGTTGGCCCTTCTGAAGTCAAGGGCTTTAGTCTTGCTATAAGCCCTTGACACCCTGCACTGGATAATGAATTCCAGCAGGTGATGATCGCTATTGTCCAGGTGGTCAAGGACCTGCAGTTCCCTCACCAGGTCATCCCCAGTGGCCAGGACCAGGTCCAGCAAGGCGTTACCCCTAGTGGGGCTGTGCACTTCCTGGATAAGGTGAAGGTCCTGTAATACAGCCAGGAACCTACGCGAGCAGTCAGACCTGGCTGTCTGCTCCTCCCAGCAAATGTCGGGGTAGTTTAGGTCACCCATCACAATAACATCCCTTGACCTAACTGCCTCCATAAGCTGACCGGAGAAGTCCCAGTCCAGCTCTTCCCCCTGGTTGGGTGGTCTGTAGTAGACACCCACCGTAAGGTCCTTTTTGCCATGCCCCCCCTTGTAGTTTGACCCACAGTGTCTCCACCCGACCCTCCTCTAACCCGAAGCTAATCCTTGATGATGTGAGTTGCTCTTTGACATAGAATGTGACCCCCGTGCGTTTCCTCTCTGTCCTGTCCCTGCTATATAGGGTGTATCCCCGAAAGCCCACTGCCCAGTTGTGGGTAGGGTCCCACCAGGTTTCTGTGAGGCCTACTAAGTCTGGATTCTTACTCGCAATCAGGAGGCACAGTTCCTCTTGCTTGCTCCCCATACTACGAGCGTTGGTGTAGAGGCACTTGAGGCCTCCTGAGGGTGCACGTGCCTCCCCCTACTCCCAGGACTGTTGTGGCCCCCTACTCCCAGGACGTTGCACCTGCACCTCCAGTATCTGAAACAGTACGTTTCCTAAGAACTCATATCTGTTCATTGTCGATCCTGTCTGCATCACATCACCATTTGATATTGCTTTTATCCACAGTCTCTGATCCTCCCTGACATCTCTTGATGCATCTTCCATGTCTTCTGGCTGCACCAGGTAGGCCAGGATTCCATTGTGCTTCTGCCCCTTTCTGCCTCTCATCCAACATACTTTTTCTTCTGTTCTTGCTCTATCTCCCATTTCCCTCTGCTTCTGTCTTCCCTCTGGCCTTGTCCTCTTCCCATCACCTTTGCTACTTCTGTTGTTGCTTCCATCTTCTTTCCCATCTTTCTTCTCTGCTTCTCCAACTTTGTCCACTCCCCATCTGTCTCTAGATTTTGTTTCCTACTCTTCGTTTCACTTTCTACCTTCTGGTTACTTGCCACCACTACCATTGTTTTGAGCTTCAGGTTTCCCGCCTCCACTCCTTTCATCCTGATGCTCTGTCATTTCTTCAGGCATTGATCAGGCTTTCAGCTGGTCACTTGATCTTAGCCCAAGAAGCCAAGAAAATATGATGGGAACCTACCACAAAAATAGGTTAGTGCAACTCATCTGAATAAGACATATGTTTGCGCCCATTAAATGCAATCTTCTTCAGTGCCGACTCTTTTTCAACATTGCTCCCTCTGTTGCCTCCTTTCTCAGCCTGGTGCATATGATTAGTGTGGTCCCACCCTCCACGAGATGAAGTCAGACCAGGTTGCCCTGAATCTAATCTTTCATATAAATTTTTGGAGAATTCCAGGACTTGTGACAAGAACACCTAGTTCCAGTCATGAGTGGGGGCTAATTAGCACATGGATCTTTTGTGTATCTGAAATATACACACCATGCTGAACAGTACTGAGCTGTGGGGTCACTGTGGAGGGTGGTGCCACACTTATATTTGCCAGGCTGAGAGAGTGCGTGAAACAGGGATTCTGGGTGAATGTATGCAGTGTAATGACTCACCATGGATTTAAATGCTGTTGACTCTGGTAGGACCAAGCCCAGTGAACTATGTGGTAAATCGTTAGTCTTTTTTTACTTTGGATTAGTACTGTGCATAGTTTATACTAGATACAACTTGGCAGGGGAGATCCCATCATTATCATCAAGATAGTTTTTCCAGGGTGAGGCTTGTCCCTTGCACTTTGGACAGGCTGCGCTCTTCAAATTTCCCCAAATGCAGGAAAGTGCACTACACAATTTTGTGGTAGTGAGGAGCTGCTGTCTTGCTCCCCCCTGGCTTGCTCCTTGCCTTTTTGGCTAGGGGCAAGCGAGACTAGGAGGGATCCAAACCCCAGGGTCTCTGGGCCCTGGGCTTGCACGCAGGATGTCTGCCACAGAATTGGGGAGTATCTGAAGCCTCAGAATGATGGGGCTGGGAAGGAGGATACTTGCCCAGTGGTAGAGCCACATAGACTTGAATGGCACAGCTCTACTTAGTCAACATTTGGAACTTGACTCTTAGGCTTTGCCCAGTAGAATTCAGAACTGATTTGGTCCTAGGAAAGAAATTGAAAAAAAAAGTTTACCCTAGATACAAGTAGGTGCCAAAATGCTGCTCAAAAGTGTATTCATGAAACACCTGTGCTAAAAATTGCGGCAGTTAAAAAAAAAAAAAGGGGGTTATATGCATCAATTCTGGAGGAACTAAGTCTATGGGTACTATATGCAAATTGCTATGGCCATATTTAATTTCAAGGTTATTGTTTTCAAATTTGTTCCTCATGTCTACGTGCTCAGATAGAACGGGTGTGATTGTAAGGAAGTGGGCAAGGGGCTGTCGGGGCGGAAAAGTTAGAAGGAAGTAGACAGCAAAGGGCTACCTAACCCCCTCAGATTTAGTTTCCCTGATGTACCAGTGGGAGAGGGACAAATTCAAGGCAAACTTCCAATAATTAGATTCTATACTTGGAAAATTGTAACAAATTTATACATTTTCCATATATAGAATCTAATTATTGAGGGGGGGGGGCATCTTATAATTAGGGTCATCTTCTATTCAAGTAAATATGGTGATAGAGAAAGGCTTTTATGCAAAACCAAATGTGCTTAAGTCATTTTCTTTGTGCACTTTTTATTATTTCAGATATGTGGGACATTTAAGTAACCTACTCTCCCACAGTCCAAGTTTTCTGCTTGGTCTTGTTGAGAGCTCAATAATAAAAATAATAACAACTTTTGACATAATAGTCTATTCTCCCCTTAAAAGGGCTATAATATCACAAAGAAAATATGATGATTTCACTGGAGGGCAACAGTTGAAAGAAAAAATCTATAATTGGCAAATATCATACACGGAAAGGAAAATAGAAAGTAAGAGAAAATTAAATAGGTTCATGATACAACATGTGAACATTTCCCTTGATAGTTTGTCTATCAAATATTTTTCATACATGCGCATGCTAAAAAACATGAATTCAAGATTCCTGAACCATTCTCCAACTTCCCACTGCTAACCCCATGCTACGAGCATACATTTTTTATTAGCTCTGGTTTATTTTTATTTTTAGCTCCCTCTTCTTTTGTATTTTAAAGGCTGTACTTTAATGCACTAATATATTCTTGGTCATAGCAATGTTTTACTGTTGTTTGTTTTAGTGCACCCTTCACATCTACTTATGTTGCAATGACATTCTTTCTGGCATGGAAGTATTTAACATAATTTGTTAAGAGAAAACAGTAACGTGACTAACATTTTGTATAGTGCATTGTAATGTTTTTATTGAGGTTTTTGTTTGTTTTGTGTTGTTTTTTATATACATGTTGCCTTCTATTTATGATAAAGAAGGCAAAGTCAAGCAGATGTGGTCACATTATTTATTTGACTATTTATGTGTTTATTTATTTCTTTATTAGCATGAGTTCACAGTTATTTGATAGGCCGTTTTTTCCAGATTTCTCATCTATAAACAATATTTGAATTAAACAGACACAGCTCTGAATTTTAGCATAACATCAGGAAATTAGGCCCACATTTTTTTCTGTGTTTTTATGCTTGGCTTGTTTGGCTGTATTTTCAAAGATTTCAGTCTACTTTCATGTTCTATTTCCATGTGTAAATTTTAAATTTACAGATCTCACAGTGTGATTAATCAATTAGAGTTTTATTTGCTTGTACAAATATGGTTTGGGGCATATCCTGTTTGTCATTTGTGCATAGAAGTGCTCTAAAACATTTCATAGGGGATAGACTTTGGATTTTGAACATATGATAATTAAATTAATACATATATACTTTCATTTGAAAAAATGCATTTTGAAAACTACAACTGAAATGATAGGAGATGGATTAACATTATACATTAATTTAATTTTCTTGGTACTAGTGTCAGAAAAGCTTTACAGTATTTTGTTTCTAGTTGTTGCTATTTGCTGTGCTGTACATCTAGATGGAATTTTTTGAGAATTCATGTCACAACATAGTTAAAGTTATCCCATCTTACAGCTCCATAAATTAGAAATAAACAGAAATTTAGAAAATGAATCTACTGAGAAACATGCATTACATTTTTACTAAACATACTCATAATCTGATTTTGATGAAATGTATATTCAGTGAAGCAGTTTGAAAGAACATAGTTGTAAGGCCATGTAAGGTCATGAATGTAACATAGGAGTAAGGTCATGAATGTAAGATTATTGCTTGCAAATCCATGTTTCCCACATATTTCACTTGGACTAAAATTGAGTAAAAAAAAAAAGGGGGGGTATAAAAATAGTTTTGCTATGAAGTCACATCCATGATATACAGCAATAGATATACAGCAATAGTTGTGGTATGATAGGACAATGTAAGATGAAAGTATAAATATGTGATTAGTAAGATATGCTGAACTGTTAGATGGGAGAAAGAACAATAGAGTCACAGGATAATTGAAGGGAGGCTTACATTTATTATGTGGATATGTTGAACTACGCCTAAGTTCCACTTAGCTACTTATATCTGGGAGTTGTCTTGATTAAAGATTGCAAATACGTAAAAACGCTATACACAGTGGATTGGTTGTATTTTTTACATCTTCAATTTTTTTCTTGATGTTTGAGGGCTTTATTACACTTCGCATTTTTTGTTGCTCAAATGTTGACTGGTGTTAGTGGTAGCCCAAGTTTGGAATAGTCAAATCTTAAGGCCAAAAACCTTCTCTGACCATCCCCCACCTATGCAGCTGTGACTTGCCACTAGCGGGCTGGCAAGCAGAGGGCTGACTAGGAGCTACAGTTATGAGTTGCCACTACAAGACTGGTGAGCCAGGACAGGCTTCTGTCCCTGCTTTAGGTTGGGATGTGACAAAGGGGTTGTTGGGAAGGGGGTGGCAGCAACATGAAGCTGGGAAGTAGAGGGTTAATGAGATGTGCATGGGTAATAAAATGGGAGCTGAAAAGGAAATGGGGTTGGAGGAAGCGTGGTGAAATGAAGGAAGTCAGCCACTGAAGGATAAAATAAAAAGTTAAAAAAAAAGATTTAAAAAAGAAATAAAGAGGAAGTAAATAAAAGAAGGTCTCATGTTTAGATAAATTGGGATTGGGGTATAGGCGGGGTGCTGGTTTTGCTTTCTGGGGTGGCTGGGAGGTAGGAACAGTGAGGGAAGGCTCTTTTGGAGGAGCCTACTGCCCCTGCCCCAGGAAGGAAGCCCCAGGTCATGGGGACCTGATCCAGCCCCCTACCTTTTTCCCTCCCCACCCCTGCTAGATCCCACTCCTGGAACCATCTGTATCCTGCAAACTGGATAGCTGGCATGTGCTCTGGAAGCTATTTGTACTGGGTTGCACCTCTAGGCCAGGGACAGACATACACATAAACTAGTTTAAGTGATCAGAAACTGGTTTAAACCTGTAACAGAAGAGACATTCAGTGCAAATAAACCAGTTTCAAAATGGCTGAAACCAGTTTGAGATAAGCCTGGTTGAATGTAGTATCAGACTTAATTGATTTGGCTCAGACTGGTTTCTGCATTGTCTGTCTCAGACCCTTTGCTGGTTTGAGTTAAATCAGAGACCCCCGGCATCCCAGCATGCTCTCTGTGCGAGACTCTCTGCTCCAGCCCAGCCAGGCTGGCCCTGCCCCTCTGCTCTTCAGCCTGAGCAGGGACCAGCAGGAGCAGGGGTCTGGCCAGAGAGGGGTTTATTTCCCGCTCCCTGTGCCACTGGCAGGGACCCAAGCCAGGTCTTCCCACACCCCCCTCACTGCTGCAGCAGGCGGGCACCATGGCCCCTGAGGCAGAGGGGGGCAGGGAGCAGAGTTAGTTTCCCCTCTACACCACAGGCAGCTGGATGGCTCCCTGCCTGGAATAGGCCCCCGGCTGTCCCCTCCACTGGAGGGAGGAGGAATAATCTTGCTCCTGCCCCACCCCTCAGGGGTCCTGACTGGCTGTACCCCCTCCCCGCTGCTGCAGTGGGAGGGGACAGGGCCCTTACTGGGGGCAGCATCCTGCCACACTGTGGGAGAGAGCAAGCCCCATCCTGGCGAGGGGCTGAGCTGTGGGCTCGGGCTGTGCGCAGCAGCGCCAGGGTGTGGAGCGGGTCAGAACCTTACAGGCCCCCACAGCACCGCCACACTCCACAACAGCTCTGTCAGCCCCACAGGGAAGCCGTGTCAGGCTCCTGCCTGTCAGGCACTCACCGCCTGCCCCCTCTGAGCCCAGAGCAGTGGCTGCTGGGCCAGCAGACCCTGCTGCAGTGTAAGCAGCTGAATAAGCCTCTTCCTGCTGGGATGGGGCTTTCCCCAAGCATAGAGGTCGCTCGCACCATAGTGGGGTCGGCCCAGCCCAGCCTGACTGCCGCTTTGTGCTTTCTGCCCAGCCTGGCCACCACTGGCCCAGAGTACAGCGTCCAGGTAGCCACTGCTCTCTGCTCGGAGCTGGCTCCTTAGCGGAAAGAGGAGGCTTATTCAGCCACTGGCCACTGGGATTGCAGTGGGGGTCTGCCCAGCCTGGCCACAGCTGAAACTCAGGGGTGAATAACAAAGGCAGGGCATCCACTAATTGGGAGCCCTGGGGCTGCAGGGTAGCCCCTCCAGGAGTGCAAGTTTTGGGGCCAACAGCTGAATAAGCCCCTTCAGTGGCTTGCCCAAGTATAGAACAAGTGGCAGGGGCAGGGCCCTGCCCCGCCCAGCAGCTGGAGCGGGGAGCAGTGAGTGCGCAATTGGCAGGAGCCGGTCACGGCTTCCCATGCACATGGCACCCCCTGTCTGACCGCCCTCCTCCCGCTCCCTCCCAACCCCCTGCAGGCTGGAACTCTGCCAGCCTTCAGCGGGCTCATTGCAAAACTGCAAAATCCGTGGGTTCCTCTGCTAAAATGAGAAATCCCAAATTTCCTCCAGTAAAGGGGGAAATCCATGTTTTACTCCATTTTTCTGTGGGAAATGGAAAACCTGGATCCCCACTTAGTACCCTCTCCTGAAATTGTAGTTTGCAGCATTGTCAACCTCAGACATTCAAAACTCATGAATCAGGCCCCTAAAAATAAGATGTAGTTGCATATCTTGAGATTTTAAAAAGTTCAGAACATTTAGGACCTTCTTAGTTTTTGAGTCTTTAGAGTACATTGAAATCATATTTCAAGCTTTTTTCCATGTAAGCAACAAAAGCCAGGAATTTATAAAAGAATATGAAACAGATTTGTGTTTATCAGAACAACAAGAATTACAACAGTAAGAGAAATCCCAAATGTTCTAAGACTCACAATAAAATTATGAGATAGCAACACTGTGGACAATGCATCAATACTGCACCAGAGAGTGCCCAGGCCACATCTACATGAGATGCTACATTGCTATAGTAATGCACTACAGCGAAATAGCATCAGAGGGCAAAAACTGTGTTGCCACAGCTATGTTGCCATAGCAATGTGCTCCCTCACTATAGCTTTTTGCTACAGTGACATCATGGCCAAAAGTAACCACGTGCTACCTGCACGGCATAGTAATGGCTGTTACTACACCGTCATTTAGTACTTCCTAAACAACATAACAGCGGCACAATAGGGGCATGTGCAGATGTGTCCCCAGTGAAGCATGCCATGGCCACCCCATGCATGTTACCTTCTTAAGCAGGAGTAATGTAGTAGCTTCTCTATATTATATTCATTGGCAATAACAGCACTGCACTATGATAGCCAGTTCAGTGACTCCAACACACCTTGTACTTACGGACTATGTGGATTGGAGCCATGGCTCTTCATTATGCAAATACACAGAGCGTCTTTTATATATTTTCTTCCTAATCTATCCTTTCTTTATGGACTAGCTGTAGTTTGGCCCTTAAGAGCTTTTAAGTCTGTCTTGCATATGTGAAAAAGCATGTGGTTTTGATTTACCCTTAACAAAATGCATTGGGGTATCTGTCAGGTTCTACTGTCATCTTCCAAGAAAAATATATCTTTTTAAAGTGCTACTTACAATTCTCACGTTCTTGGGTTAAACCACAAAACCAAAACTCGTAAAGCCCTCACATACTACAGACCTCAAAGATAGACATGGTGAATGTTGCACCCTAGTGTAAATATTTTCCCAAACAAGAAGAAAATCAGTTTCATGTTTGTCTTCTTTTTCCATCACATTTGACTGAGCTATCAATTATCAAACATGATGCAAGTTCGAGTTAATAATAATAATCTCTGCCTATCTCTTGTTCTGTCTTGGACAACTTCCCAAAGCCCAACTAAAATGGGTGGCAACTGTGCCTGTCGGGGTTGTGTGAGGAAAGGGGATATATGGTGTGGGAGGTGGAGGGAATCAGAGGAAGCCACTTGATGCCTGTTCCCCTGTTGTCTTGGAGTATGTAGGGGCTATGGTCAGTGGAGATCCTGACCTATTGCAGTCCTTCCAAATCAATATGATTGCTATTTACAATATAAATACATTAATGTAGCTATATTATTCATCTATAATTGGTTGAAGTCTGAAATGAGTTCTGTGGGTTGGAAAATCCTTTGTGTATACTGGGGAGTATCTCCATCTGTGGGCTGAGAAGTGCAGTACCTAACCATCTGGGCTGTATCAGAAGATCTTAGAGAAATAAAAAGTGAAAATAGAGAAATTCTCCAGTTTATTTCTTCCAGGCTTCTAGAACAGCAAACATCTGTGAATATGAAGGAAATTGAGGGTAACACAGATTATTCATGCACCTTTGCCACCTGGAAGGGTGTCTGGTTATCTTCCCCCTGTCTATTTGAATTGGTCACTTGGAACAACAACTGTGATGATGCATGCTAAGAAGCTAATCATTTGCCTGGAATTTCTTCTTTGAACAAATGCAAATTTCTTCTTTCTTCTTTGAATAAATGCAAAAAGAATTTAATAAAGTACTGGAGTAAATCTGGGAGGCAAACAGGAGAGTTTAACAGGGGAGTTTCCTTGAAGTTGCCTGTTTACTGAAGTGAATGGAGAAAAGAAAACAAACTCTAAGAATTTCAAACTATTAATCTCACACATGTTCCTGATGTTGAGAGGTATTATTTGGATACAATGTATAGTTTGTGGACCTGCACTGTGAAATTTTTTTTTTTAATCTGGAGACGGTTCAGAAGAGAATGAGAATGATAAGAGATTTGGAAATATGATCTATGAGGTGAGGTTGAAAGAATGAGGTTGGTTGTATAAACAGGATGACGATGAATAGTTTTCCGTGGAAAAAGCAGGAAGGGCAAAAAGAAACCACCTTAACTTGCAGCAAAGAAGATTTAGATTATATATTAGCATTTATCTTAAAGTTTGCAAATGACAGAAATAGTGGTGGAATTGTAAATAACTGTGAGAACAGCTCATAAAGGGGGCTTGTCTGAAATACTTATATGTTAATGCAGACCGATGAAAGGGTTAGGATCAAATATGATAAACAACACAGGTTGGAGGAAAGTATCCAGGAATGGAGAATGAATGAAAGACTTATGTGTCTTGGTAACTGGCCAATTGAATATGGCCAGTGGAGTTCTGTACATATGAAGGTTAATGCAATTCTTGTATGTGTGAACAGGGAAGTATCTAGCGGGAGTAGAGAGCCCCTATTGCTGCTGTGTACAGCATTAATGGAACATCAGTATCATTAGATCTGGTTGAGGTATATCCTTGGGATCAACTGTCAAAAATGGCTGTGGTTATTACCTATTCAGATCTTCCTGGGCAAAGCATTTTCTCTCTCCCTTTTGGGGTTTGGAGAAACTCTTGCTTATTTTTTCAGCAGTATTTGTCCAACAATGGGGACAATTTCAGTTCCAAGTCAGTGGAACCTCTCTATACACCAGTCTTTCTCTCATGAGAAGGCTAAAGAACTCTTTTCCTTCTCAGGCAGGTGGCCATTAGCAGAAGAACCTGGGGGCTTCTAAGTTTATAGAGGCACCTGGCCAGAGAGCTCCAGCTTTTTTTCTTAGTGCTTTTTGAACCAGCCTAGAGAATAAACTTTTCCTCATTATTTTTAGGCAGATAGTTATGGATAGTTATCTTCCTGCAACCAAAGGGCCTGGACTCTGGCCCAGGAGGCCTCTTCTAGCCCTATGGTCCTATGTGTTTAGCTCAGGCTTGTCCAACATACAGGCTGTGGCCCACCATGCGGCCCTCCAAGCCGTTTTCTGAGGCCCAAGGTGCTGTGACAGAAAATGAAAGTAAACGCTGTACTTTTGTTCCGGGGGGGAGGGGTGATGTGATACCTCTTCCTGTGAGGTCTTTGAATATGGCTCGCCGGCCCGCTCGGTGATAAAAAGTTCATGATCCGGCCCCACATTCAAAAAGGTTGGACACCCCTCGTTTAGATGGTAGCTCAGAACCAGTTGGAACATGACTCTAAGTTACCTACAGTTTCTGTACTGCCTGAACATATTGATGTCAGCCTTCTGCTGACATTGATGAAGAAATGCAACGTTGCCTCAGATATGCAAGTACAGCCTTTGGATGCCTGAGGAAACGGGTGTTCGAAGATTGTGACATCAGGTTTGAAACCAAGCTCATGGTTTATCAAGCAGTCCTGATCCCTACTTTACTGTACAGAGCTGAGATGTGGACATGTGCAGGAGAGATCTCAAGTCACTGGATAAATACCATCAATGCTGCCTGCAGAAGATCCTTCGAATCCAGTGGGAAAACAGATGCATCAACATCAGCATCCTCTCGCAAGCAAACACCACAAGCATCGAGGTGATGGTCATCCAACATCAACTTTGTTGGGCCGGCCATTTTGAATTATAAAAAGTTAGGGTTGGAAGGGACATCAGGAGGTAATTTAGTCCAACCCCCTGCTCAAAGCAGGACCAACCCCAACTATATCATCCCAGCCAAAGCTTTGTCTAGCCAGGGTTTGAAAACCCCCAAGGATGGAGTTTCGGTAAATCATCTGGATGTTGGATTCCAGACTCCCAAAGCAAGTTTTATTCTCTCAGTTCAGTCAAATTGTATACTCAAGAGAGCAGAGAAAATGTTTCAAAGATGTCCTTCAGGCCAGCTTGAAAAAATGCAACATCGACATCAACTCTTGGGAGACTATTGCCCAAGACCACCCCAAACGGAGGAAAAATCTGCTGCAAGGACCTGAGTACTTAGAAACCTTATGATGACAACAAGAGATGGAAAAGTGGGAACAGCAAGAACAGCGTGTTGCATACTGGACCAAGAATCCAGGTGCACTTACCCCACACACAAACAGGTGCCTGAGTTACTGTAGAACCTGTTGATCCTGGATTGTCCTTGTCAGTCATCTTTAGACCCATAGATAAGGCAGTCATGGAAGATAGATAATCATCCTCAGTTGTGAGGGCCTGCCAATGATAATGAACATGTTGAACTAGGGGGAAGCTCTTTCTGTTATCTCTGCCTCCTGTGATTTCTCTTGCTAAAGTAGCTTAATTGTTTTTGGAAACCAAGGAGAAGTATAACAGTTTTGTTTTGGCAGAATGTTTTGTTCAAAATTTGAATGGACTGTAAATATATTTGAGCACATTTTCAGATTCCTAATTCTGATAGCTGGCAGTGTCTGAATTCAGAGATACTGTGGGCTGGATACTGGTAGCTTCCCTGATCTGTTTTAGAACAAATGGCAATTTGCTTTACTACAAATTAATGAGGTATTGTGTTAATTAAAAAGTTTGTACTTTGCAAAAAGTAACATGCTGTGTAAAAATGACATCATGAGATTCCACATTTGTCTTTCAATGACTTCCAGCACAAATGTGCTTTTTTTAATAGGCAAAACAGTGTTTTATTCTCGTGAGTTATACAGGCTTGCTCTGAAATCCAAATGTCTGGCTGTGTTCACACACAAATCTACAAAGGTTCTAAAGCTGAAACTTAACAATTCTTTTGATGATGGGTTCCAGTACGCACACTATCATAATCTGTGTTGTCTGGCTGTCCTACACTAGCATGAGTAAAATGTGTATGACAGTTAGCAACATTTGTAAGTAAGATTCTCAACACTTGCATGGAGCAGGTTTGTTGTATAAGGTGTCATTTTAATAAACTCAGTTTCAGGTTGTGTTTTTTTTTAATACATCTTCATTTCTGGGTATACCTGCACTTATGCATTTCCTGGTTTGAGGTGGGACTATTCCAACAAGTGCATATGTTGAAGTTTTGCATAGTGTTCTTCTGGTGGCATTTGTGGCCAACAATAAAGCAGGGAAATGATGGAAATATACAAAATCCATGTGTTGTGAGATTTCTGGAATAAAATAGCTATCTAACTTAGTGCATTCCACTTCCTTCTTTCCCATATTTCCACACCTCAGTACTACATGTAAGTTACTGCTGTTATAAAGTGACTTGACATGAAACAGCAATGATGAAGTCCTCTGTGGAGCTACAGACATCGGAGAAAACACACAAAGCAGTTCTGAAAACATGGGTGTAACGCCTGTCCCAGCTGTGCTGTGACACCTGTGAATCTGCAGAGCTCTGCAAGATCTGCAGGTGGAAATATCAGACTGTAAAGATTGCCCCTTTTGCTGTTGGCCTGTGGAAGTAAAGGATGGAACAGTAGGGAGTGTTGAAGAAGAGAGCAGAGGACCATAGAATCAGGGAAGTATGCTAAACATGCATCTTAATTTCAGGAAGCTCCATAGGCTCCTACTGGCTTCTTTTGAAGTATCTTGTCCATCCCCATCCCTCCCTACCCTGTCCCCCTAATCTGGCTACAAGCTGTGCCCCCTAAAACATTCAGGGTTCTGGGAATATTCAGATATATCTGCAATAAATGCAGAAAGATAAGTTCCTTGAGAGGGGGTTACAAAAGTTGATGGGAGAATTTATCCACCCCAAAATAAATGGGTTGACAAAATAGGTGACTAGCAAGGAGAGGACAAGAGCTCTCAAGGACTTGTCAATGTTAGTGGTGAGTAGAAGAAGCAGTATTGCCAGAAGTATGGGAAAGAAGGAGGAATGAGTTAGGGAGGGAATTTATGATGACTGATAAAAAAGACTAGGACATAAAAAGAGAAGGAGAGGTCTGTGTAATATAGGGGGCAAATTACATTTAGTGTTTGGGAGCATATGAACAATATTATGTCACCCAACACAAGTTTCCCATTACCACCAACTGATCTAGGTGGCTCACCATAAAGTCCAAGGATAGTTTAGTCTTCAGACAAACATACTTCTTGACCCCTCTCTTGAGATGTTCATTGTGGTTTCCAGTTGTGCTGTGGATTTTTGTCTCCGCTGGTAATTGGAGTGGGATTACTCTGCTCGATTTATGTAGGATGCAATTGGAAAAGTATACACAAGCATCTTGTGATTTCTGTCAGTTTGGATTGGGTTCAATTAATGATCTTTGAGTAGAAAGCTCCATACCTTTTTTCCAAAGCTTGTGCTATCCTGGCTGTCAGTTGTCTTCTTGCAAATTTGCTGAGTAGAATTGTCGTTTACAATGTCGACTTTGTTGCAGTTTCCAGATTCTTACAAGAATCAAACAAACCTCAGTCAAGTTTGATGCAAGCTCCTCAGCTCCCTCTGACACAGTCCAAATCTCTGTTCAGTTGCTGGCTCAACGCTTGGCATTTCTACAGTAAATAATGTTGCATTTTAGTTACTGTTTATGAAATGTTAAGGATTCCATGGTACGGTGAGGAGAAAGGATGCACATGGAAAAATATTTTTCTTGATGTGTGGACATGCCTTCAGAAGCATGGACCAATATGCTGTCCAAATAATTTAGTCTCTGGAAATTTTTAGAATTGGTCTCTAATTCATTAAAGATATTTCACTGAATTCTCCATCACTGGCTTGTCATACATAGTCTTCAACAATGGAATGTGAAACTGGAAAATGACTCGGATGCATGGCAACTTATGTGATGCTTTTTTATGTTGGTGTTACAAGTACATTTTGCTGCATTAGTGAATGCCAATGCTGACTGAAATTCCAACAGTTTCTTTCACAACCCATTTAATCTCAAAAACTGAGTGCCTATTTTTGTTGATGAAAGTGAAAAGGTTTATAGAATCAGTGTCAACTCATTGAAAAAATGATGGAATGACTCTAAAACTGAATGATGGGTTCCTTGTTTAATGCCATTTAATAACTATCAGATTCAATCAGGTGGCTAATTCTTTTTTTCTAACTGCTTGCCTAGTAAATCAAAATGAGTTATTTCTGATTCATATGCTGTCATCAGTAACAAGGAAACTTCAGTTAGAACTTAGTTAATAATTCAGTAGAACAGAATCCATCTCAGACTCCCAGAGCTTTGTAGGCTTTGGGGAGTTGACAGGAGTGCATTTTAATAAAAACATGTTTAATTATCCTATAGCTTATAGCACCACAGGTATACTTGGCAGTTATCAAAAAAATCAAATGAAAGATCCTTGCCTTAGGATCTTACAATTTATATTAGATAGAATAGAAGTAGGGAGGAGCATTAAAGGGAAAGGTAAATGATAGGTAGGTGAAGCATTAGAACAGAAAAATAATTAGACCATTAGAAAAGAGCATATAGCAGTGGGTTTCAGCCTGTGGTGAGCATAGAGCAGTGGGTTTCAGCCTGTGGTCTACAGACCCCTGGAGGTCTGCAGACTATGTGTAGGAGTACACAAAAGATGACTAAGGTCAATCAAAGGTATGTAAATGCCCACACTTATAGTTCAAAGGGGTCTGCACCTCCATTCAAATTTTTTTAGGGGTCTGCAAATGAAAAAAGGTTGAAAACCACTGGCAAAAAGCCACTTCACCTGAAGGTAGAGAAGAATTGAGTGAGTTATCAAAGCCAGAGCACAGATCCAAAAGAATAAGGATGAGAAGAAGCAGCTCTAGGAAAAAATTGACATTGATGAGAGCTGTCTTGAGCTGTTTAGAGTAAAAGCTATGGCACAGATTTCAGATGATCAGATTTGTCACTCAAGTCACAAATTATATGACTCATGCTACTCACATGGTATATCTCTTTAATAAAAGGTACTGTTTGTAAATCCAACTATTTAAGTTGGTCTAATAAAAGATATCAGATTCACCCAAAGAACCTTGTCTGTTTGTAAATCAGCACTTTTCTTATCATAGTAGACTTTTAGGGCTAATTCCTATTTCCCTTTAGGCCTCTAAAGGGGACATATACAGCTGTATAACTGCAGTTTTTGGTACCTAAATCCAATGTGTGATTGAGCTCTGGGTGCTGAAGTGTGAGTGCTTTAGTTGCAGAAGAATCATGACTAGCAGGTGTTTGGTATAAGAAGGAAAAGAAGGTCAAGCATTTAACTTCTTGGTTAGGGCACTTCCCTAGGGAGCAGGAGGCCCAGAGTCTAGGCTTGCCTCATCCGGACCAAATTTGAACCTGTATGTTTTGTTTTAATAGCACTTTATTGTTATTGTTCTTTTTTATTTTAAATACCTGTCACATGGAAGAATTCACTTTATGGAATTTAATACCAGTAAAAGTTAATGGCACATAGCGGGTATGTCTACATGTTGCCATATGGTGATGTTGTTACTGCACTGTGCTTTAGTACTTCCTTTTGGATGTAATAAAACACAGTGCAGTAACTGCCTGTACTGTGCCATAGGGACGGTACACACTTAAATTTCCCTGCTATGTCACCATAGTGGCATGCTATAAGCAGGGAGTGCACTGCTATGGCAACATAGCTACCAATCATGTAGACCTGCATGATAGCTATGTTGCTGTAGCACACCATACAGTGATGTAGCACGTCACTATGTTGCTGTAGGGCAACGTGTGGACATGTCCAGGAAGTACATATGCTCATATTCCTGGTATAATTCAAAATATTTTCCTTCATAATTTGTCTTAATTGGCTTTCTCTTGACCCAGAAGTTTTCCTTCTTAAGTCAAATATGCTCAGATCTGTTTGAGTATATACTGAAGATTTAGTTTCTAAAACTGTTCATGAGGTAACAGATCTTGAAAAATGGCCAATTTGAGAAGAAACAGTAAATAAAGTGGAATTTTCAGATTAATTTGGATTAATTGGATTAACTTAACTGATTTTTTTTTTTTTTTTTAGAATGATTTCTGAAACTCTTAACCTTGGACTATTTTAAATACCTTTTTAATGAGGTTTATTCAACTATGTGCTTGTCTAAGCAAAGTTCACTGGCTGAAAAAAAAATCTCTGTTGAAACTATATGTTCTTTTCTTTCTGACCTACAGCTCACTACAGCCACCTTGGATGGCAAACTCCAGTTGTTTCTGCCCTGACCGTTCGTGGAATATTGGCACTTGAGAATAATGGCTCACTGAGAACAAGATAATCAGTAACTGGTCAAACAGCACAATATTACTTTTTGAACTACATTTAAAAAAACCTGTTTCTGTAAATTCAAACTGTGTTCACAGGTTACTACTGTGTAGAAACAATCTGTCACTTTTATTGGAAAAGTAAAGCCAAAAGACCATGAGATACAAAAGCACCCATGCTGACCTCATACAACCAAGCACTATAACTTTAATGGACTGTTTGCATGCTTAAAATGTCATGTGCTATAATGCTTTGCCTAGGCTTTTCTTCTGCAGATTGGTGACACAATTAAAATAGCAGTTCTTCCACATTTTAAACAGGAAGTCTGCCTGTTACCCGTGACTTGAAATAGTCTCAAAGACAGGAGAGTTTCTCCTCATTCATTATATTGCAGCCATGCTGGAACAATCCATACCATTGCAACTCTAATGCAGTTACTGGAAGCAGCAGAATTTTGCCTTCATTTATTAAGAGCCAGTATGATTCACAGCCGTTTGTATTGCTGTACTCATTAAGTGCTTCTGTTATTTCTTAGAGAATCTGTAAAAAGGGCTTAATTTTGAAGGATTTGTCTTTGTTACAAAGTTAACTTGTTGCTTTGTTTTCATAATATACTTATGTTTAACTTTGTTGTGACACTAGACAGGTCCCTTTTGCTACTCTTTAGGGAAAAAAAAAAGGAAAGAAGGAGATTTGTTTAGTTGTTCAAATAGTGATTAGGTTTTTTTCTGTAGAAAAGTGCTGATTCTTTTTGTACCATTCCTAGCTATGCCGCTTTACATGCCCTAATCTTTGAAAAGTATGCTAAATGCTGTTTTGAATAATAAACTGGTGTTCCAATTATTCATTGTCTCTGACTCTTCAAGGCTGGGCAACATATGCGTGGTTCAACTTCTTATGAATTATGCTGCCAAACCAACCGAATTTAACAGGACCAAGGATCACAAATGTTGTATAATAATCCTCTAGTCTAGTCAGCTCACTTGTGCCTGGATGACTTATTACACACAACTGAATTTACTTCTCATGCCATTTACTCCCTTTTTAAAAAAAAAACCCATGAGAGATAAATATGGGATTCCTACCCTAACTGAACAAATTAATAGACAGCAGTGTTGCAGTGATCTTTTCAATACTGTTATAGAGATTATAACAAGGTGGGGGTTCCAGGGGTGGCCATGATGCCCCTGGCAGGCTCTGTGACTATGCCCTTCTCTGCCCCTAGGGCACCTTCTTGTCTCGTCTGCCACACCTTGATGCAATAATGCTAGATAGGAAGGCTGCCCCCAGACCTTTGCATAGCCCTGGTTCCACTGAACCCCCACTAGAGGCCCAGCGATAGGCCTAGGACTGCAGAGGCCCAGCAAGGAGCTTAGGATCAGTGAGGACTAGTAGGGTGCTAGGAACATCCAGGGTGGCCCTCTGTGCCCCTGCCAGCCAGGGCTGCTCTGACCTGGCTGAACATGTTATGGTCCCAGGAGCATGTGCAAATGGCACGCCCAGAGCAATAAACTCTGGTTTGATAAGCACCAGAGTTTATTCCATTGCATTAATATGCATGTGTAGACACACCCATGGTCAGAATAGGTAAGGTATCTATTAACTCTTTGGGTTCTACTAACAAAAAGTAGTCTACTACTATGGAATTCTGCTGATACTTAAAAGCTAATTCACTTAAACATAGCCTGCAAGTTGTGCCTTCGTTACCGTCTTCAGCACCAGGATTTATCTGCCTGGAGTGTAAAGAGTCACATTAACATGGGGTTAGCTGTAGGGCTAAACCAGAGAAAAAATAAGTGTTTTCTCTGTCTCAGATCCTTCGGTAAATTTTATAAGCATATTCTGAAACTTGTACTTAAGTCAGTGGCAAATTCCTGATTTTAATGGGTGCATGATCAGCTGCATAATAAGTATAGCATGAATAGTGGCCATGTGAGTTTTCCCACAGAGTGCCCTGTATTGTGACACTATATGGAAAGGACCTCCATCTGTGAGTGAAGACAGTTTCAATGTTCATTCAGTGCTGGACATCTCATCGGAGATTGTTTCTAAGGTCACTAATAAGAGCTTATTATTACAGTTGTGTTTGATACCTTGATTGGGATTTGAACATACTGCCAGCTCGTTTCATGAGGCCTACTCAACAACTGTCAGTAAGTACTCAAGTTCAATTATTACCAATCTGTAGCATGATTTAGGAGTAAAATGACCTGAGAACTCATGATCCAGGAAATATTCTGTATTTCGAGTCCTCCATGCTGTTCAGCTACTTGCCTGTTATGCTACAAGGAAAAGAGTGAATAAGATTAGCAATGACATTTGGAACACAAAGTTTTCCAGAGCTCTGATGTAATTTTCTCACGCATTTCATCAACACTCTTTAGTCTCTTGCCCTGCCTCATTGGCAACATTCTGTCCCCACTATTTCATAAAGGACTTGGCAAAAGAAAACTGCCTTCTGAAATAATGGAGGCAACATGCCTTCATCAAAAAGTCTCCTGATGACTAAAAGACTGCACTGGATCTTGCCCGTATGACATTATTACTATGTGCATAACCTGGCACTTACAATTGCCTTATCTATAGAAACGAATGGCCTATTCGCCAAGCTTCAGATTGTCTATTTCCTTTAATTTAGGCATTGCCTTGCCTAACCTTTTAAGCAGCTCTCCAAAAGACCCAGTTAGGCACCAAGGATCCCCACATATATCATCCTGGAGAGGCTTTTGAGGCACTTAAGAGTGTTTAGGCACTCTGTTCAGAGAATGGGGAACATTAAGAGAATGGGGAGCATAAGGTTCCTTCCTGGTTGTCTAAGTAGCCATTTTTGGTCATTTACAGGGTATTTTTGACACTTACATGCCCAGAGGAATTCTATTCCTGGAACTTCTCTGGAACACTAGCAGTAAATCATTAAACATGTGATATTAATATTTTTTTATTTCTTTAAACAGATATTTCAGTCCACAAGATTAAGTTTATGATGTTCCATGAAAGCCATGTGTTGCTAAGAAGAAGAATTCAGATAATACGGGTAGGCCAAACACATCCTTGTTTTAATTCCAATGACATCAATGAATGGAATTACACCAAGGATTAATTTGGTTTAATATATGTGAATAATATGGAATGCACTCTGGTCCTATGTGACTTTACACATCCAGACTGATTTTGTGTCAGCCAAAGGTAAATGAGCCAAAACATACATTAGAGTTTTTAGTCCACCCTGAGAAATGTTTGCACATCACTTATTAATATTAATACCTAAGTCCACACTTGCACTTTCTTCTAAATGAGGGAGGGCAGGTTTGTGCTTGGTTGTTATTTTGTGAAGTGCACCCTTGTCCTTTGAATCTACTGAGGTCCCTTCCCACCCTAAAAATCTATGAAATCTAAGAGTGGGGCAGATCATTCCCGTACCAAGTTAGCTCTTAATGTCACCACTAAATGCAGGTGTTTCTTTTCTACAGGGACAGTTAATGGATTCGGCTTTCTCAGTGGAGACAAGGCACTATTGTTATTACTGAGATGGAGCTATATGAGGACAGCAGCAAGTGAGCAAGGTTATAATATTGCCATTGCTTAGCTAGATTATGGTAAAAACTATTTGTGCTATGTCTCCACTGGAATTGCATGAAGGTGCATTAGTTATTCTTCTGTAAGAAACAAGAAAACAAACATGCATCCTCTTTTGTTGTGAAGATATAGCTTTAGAAACAAGCCGCTTTCCTTCCTCACATCTTAATTTCAGTCTGGGAAGTGAAGCAAGATTTGACCACTAAACTGAGCATATTACATAAGTATATATGGCCTGATCTCTGATAAGTTTTATACCCATAGCACTCCACTGACTTTAAAACAATTATTCCTGTTTTACACTGATAAAAGGAAAGAGAAACAAGTTTTTCTTCTTTTTCCAAAGGACAAAGCAGTCCTAAACCCACACAGTTTGGCTGTGTTTTTTTCACACCAACAGGATTTGCAGCTTTTGGAAAGGCATAAGAAAGAATTGGATTACTGTTTTCATCTCAGCGGTGGTACTTTCACCATCGCTGGATATTTATGAGGCTTCCATAAAAAAGGCACCAATGCTCCACCACACAGACTGACAAAATTTCAGCAAAGCTACTTCTGTTTGTCTGTTGCTGCTTCTGTCATTAGCTGCATCAAATACCAGAAGCTAGCAATATTCTTGCATAACATGTTTCAGAACAGTTGAATTAACAGAAGAAAAGAATTATACTTTCTTCTTTTTTTAAGGAAATGCTGCGTTCCTGTGTGTAAGAACATCTAAGCTGAACATAGCTCCCATTGTTCCAGGCTGCTGAAGAGGCATTTAATAACAATGAAATGGAAGGGTAAGAATGAACCTGATTTTTCTGTGACATTTTAATTTTAAAATAATAGAGTATTTTTATGTTCTGAACCTTAATTGTCTTCTGTCCCTATTCCTTCCACTATGTTCTTCTTTAGCAGTCAGGCTCTTCAGTGGAAAAAGGGCTCCAGGTTAGCTTAATCCAAACACCTGCTACTGTAGTTAGTAGGAACTTTGTATCTCTAGGACTATTGGGTCAGGCTGTCTGGGCCCAGTTCTGCCCTTAGTTAAGTGGAAGAAATCATCACCAAGTCAGAACCATGTTGTACATTCTGCCTTTCTAACCCACATTGAGGCACCATGAACGGAGAAGGGGAAACAGCTTAAATATACCCCTAGGTGCAGTGCTAACTAGACCATTTGTTGAATATTTTTCATGTCTTTCTGGAGTCTGAATTTAAAAGCCCTCTCCCCTCCTTCCCCTAAGAGCCTATTGCAGCTAGACCTGTGAGAATTGAAGGTGCATAATAATATGGTTGAAGTTTTGCTTCCATGATATCATGCAGAGATCTGCCAAAATGTTTGGATTAAGCACTTTTTCTTTTCCAGGGCAGCACCTGCCCCTAAGTCTGCCATTTAAGCTCTCGTGGTAGAGGAGAAACATGATTACATGTAGTTTTCTTTCCCACAATGCCCAGAGGAGTCTCATTTTACCAGTGTGTAGACAGAACTCACAGGCAGCTACCAATCACAGGGCAGAAACTGTTGCCTTATGTCTATGCATGCTGACTAGCTGACTAAAAAGCCCTGTCCCATGGGAGGATGCTGGTTTCAGGTGGTAATGGTTCTAGAAAGAAAGAGACAAGGAGCTGACCGTATTCCTGGCATAGCTCCACATACTTAGAGTTACACCGGGGGCCTACTGAATATAAAATGCATTCTCCATAACTGCAGATAAAAAAGACAACTTGAGGAAAGTAAAAAGAAGCTCAATGAATGAATGAAATGCATTCCAGCATATGACATTTTGGACTATGAAAAACACAGTTGGAAAACCTCTAAGCTTCCCCCTCCCACTAGTTGGAGCTGCTTTGAATGGTCATCTGCTTGGTGGTATGTTTTTCTACCCCACCCTTCACATCCCCTCACACCCATGAAGTCATAATAGTGATTGTATCTCACAGGGGTTAAATAAATGTAATAAATGTAACAAGCACAGTGTAGCCCTTGTAACTGGCGAATAGTTCATACAAATTACCTGCTTCTGCCCCAATACAATATAATATTCAAAGGATTTAAGGTTTCTTTTTTTGTTTGTTTTTCCTCTTAGTTTTCAACACTATTTTTCAGCCTCTGAAACAGCATGTTGGCTTCATGATATTAAGGTAAATTGAGCTAGAGAGAAGAAAGGATGGGGGGTAGGAAGAGGTTTGTAAACAGGTCATTTTCAGCTTCATTCATTTGACACTCTGCAAATCCTTTAAGTTAATATGCTTTTAAACTCTTGCATTTCCCAGACTGCCAGCCAACATCTTAATAAATAATGATAACATTTATTTCACTTCTAAGTTCCCCTTGACATGCTTTGCACACTGTGAACTGTTATTGAAAACAGGTTAAGAACATTTTATGATTAATATGGAGCCCAAAGGGATGATGTCAAAATATATATTTTGGGTGGAGGTGACTGGAGATTTAATGCATTTCTTTTAAAAATGTGGAGAGGGACTTAGATATTTGTCAAGCCTGACAAAGTTGTACACCCTATAAATGTATAATAGTAATGCATGCACACGTCATCATAATTCCATCATAATTCTACATGTTCATCTGGCAGGCAGGCTGGAAAATGTTTAACATTTAATAAAAAACAGTAAAGACTAGAGCAAATATACTGACATTACTGGGTGAATGTTATATTTAATGTAACTTATTATTCTATTACATAACATAGCACCTATAAGAAGCAATGAGGATGGGGAATATGTTCCTCCCATAGGAAAAGCTACAGTAGGGGTTGGGAAATCCCTCTTAAGCAGGTGTCTCAAAAATCTTCTCTTATAGGTTGCTGAGTCCTGTGCAAGAAGAAAGAGGTTCACTCCTCAAGCTCTTCGGTCCTCACATGGTTGCTATCGCCTCATTACAGTGAGTACAACTGGGGATGCCCACAACCCTTAAAATTCTGGCACCTACTTTAAATCTCTGATTCTAGGCACCTGTTTTGATCTTAATGGTTGTCATGTACCATAAAAGAAGTGGAGCCCAGGCTAGGATTCTGGAGTCCAGAGTCATATTGCTGTACTCTAAAGACTGGAGACTCTCATCCTGCTTTGGGGCACTAACCTACTGGGTCACGTAGCTTGAATGTTAGGGACGGTAAAGTTGTTTGCAAAGAAAGTATAATTGAGAGAGGATGAAGTGTTATAAGGAGCCAAAACGTTTCCTAAAGCTCTTCTTTACAGTTTTGTGGGAGATAGCTTCTTAAAATGCAAGTCTGTATTTTAAATGTTGTTTCAAAAGAAAAAATATTGTTACCCCAGGGTCTCTCATCCTACCTGTTTCCTTCTCAGTCTCTCAGGCATTCTGCTTAGTGACTGCCACCTTGAACTTTGGGAATTTGCTACTGGAAGAAAAGACACTTCTGCTCCTCATCTTGGATATGAAACCACAGTGTGAGGTCTGGGTGTCAGAATTCCTCCCTGACTTACGTCCTCTCATGTAATGTGACCTTCATGGGGTTTTTTTCAGAGATCCTCCAAAATGAAACCTTTATGAAACTTTATAAGTTAGGCAAGTTCTCTGTAAAACAAGATTTATCTGAAGATAGAGGGGAAAATGATTTTGGGCAAAATTAAACATAATTTTCTGATTATATCTAGATTCTACTTCTCTCAAAAGTGTATCAGTGTAAGCTGAGTTACAGTTGCAAAAAAGAACAATTAAGCACACATGCCTTCAGAGACCAAATTCTGGAACCAGCCTGCTTCCAGTATCATGGCAGCATCCCCTGTCTTTTGTTCAGTGCCCCAGTGACTACTTGAAATGGGCTGGAGAATATTTCTTCTTTTCTATCTATGCCCATTTTTAAAACGGTTCTTTCCAAAAAAGCAGGTGAAAATCCACTAATGTATGGCTTCTGTGCATTTCAGAGATGTTTTCTGGCAGTAGAGAGAGAAAATGAACCTCCCGTTTAACATAATTCCTGATAACTCAAAATGAACCTGACCTAGACATCAGGTTGGACAGCCAAAAATGAATGGCCAAATAATAATTTGAGTGTTTGGGCCATTGTGTCTAAATGCTCATAACTTTCATGTCCAGAAAAGGTATTTGCTTTCCTCTTAGTGGGCATGTCTACATGGCATGTTAGTGTGATGCAATAAACTCCGGCACATTCTGTGCCAGAGTTTATTGTTCCTGGGTGCTGTGTTTACACATGAGCCCAGGATCACAGCATGTTGAGCTGGGTCAGAGCAGTCCTGGCTGGCAGGGAGCCTGGAGGGTCAGCGTATCAGCTTGGGGCTGCTCCCCCAAGCTCAACATGCTGTGGAGGTGCTGGCTGGGGCACAAGGGTGCTCTAGTGTGAGGCTAGCCAGCAGGCAGCCCCTGCACTGAAGCCCCACCATGCCCCAGGCAGGCCCATCAGCATGTACACTTGCATTGCGGTGCACTAAATAACACCCCTGTAGAATAGTACCTGTGTTTACAAGTACTAACCTATGGTGGTGTTTATTAGTTTATGGCCTAATAGGGCTGCATGCATAGAGATGCTGAGACTTTACTGCAGAGCTAATTAAGCAGCTCTACAGAAAGCCTTGCATGTAGACACGCGCAGTGGTATTTCTTTGAGAGCAGTTCTGTTCCTTTTACGTCTTCATACATTAGAACAGGAATGTGTAGCTGTCACAAATCAAAAATCAAAATTACTAAAGGGATGCACAAGAGCAGGCTAGAAAATGGAGATCTTTTCCTATGAAAAATTTAAAATGGTTTAACATTGCTTTATTCTGAATTGGGACAAAATATCAAAATCAAAGGGATGTTTGTTTTTGGTTTCTTCCCAGAGGAAGGGAGTACAGAAAAAAAATATTTCAGACAACAGAAATGCAGTTGTTCAGTTTGCTGTCTGGTAAGCAGGCTGTCTGCTTCCCCAACTGGTTAGCTTTTTGTGATGCCTGGGAGCCTGTGGGGGGCAGCTGGGTAGCAACTGGACAATTCTGAGAAACTACTTCAGGAGCCAAATAGCTACTCAGGGAGCAGGTTGCTGGCGAGCCTGGAAACCCTGCAAGTCTGGGACCTGGGAAACCAGCCTGCCAGAAAACCTAAAAAGCTGACCATGTGGATAGGGAAACCAGCCAATCAGTGACCAAGTTGTTTAATTCCATACATAGTACAAGCATGCAAGAAGCAAGGAAATCCAAGAAGCTGATCAGTTAGGAAGCAGGTCACTCAGATTTCAGAGGAACCTGCGGAGCTTGGAAGTCCCAAGACCTCATGTTTCATAGCACCATGCCAAGCAGGTGGGCTGCCAAGGAGTCCAGGGATAAGGGGTGAATGAGCTGGCAAGCAAACAGGAAGACTTCCATAAGAAACTTGTTTATTCTCTGTTGAAAGTATTCCATCAGCACATTTGCAAGCATAGTTAGTCACATATCACATTTCAAAAAGCATAAGAAATAGATAAACCTCAATTCAAAAGTGCTAAGCCTCCAGAAGATCCATTCATTTTAATGAGCTATACTTGCTCATCACCTCTGTAAGTCGGGTCCAGAAGCCAGTCATGTAACTTGATACTTTAAAAAGCAGTAAGTGACTGGTCAACACAGATAGTCTTATGAGCAAATTACTACCTTCCTTTCCATTTGAGAGATCATATAACATTTGTAAAACTGGTCATTCACAGGTTGGAATCCAGTCAGTCCATTTTCACTTAACTGCCATATTTTGAAGACAAAAGAAAAGTACATTTTCCACATTTTTTGCTGCATAAATCATTGTCTGTTAAATGGTTTTCCATTAAACCAGTGCTTCAATCAGAAGATGAGGTTATGACTAGACTTGTTGGCATGAAACCAACACAACTAGTATACTTAGATTGCTTCCTGGTGCACAATCATCATACACTATCTAAGGGTGAATTCAGAAACAGTATGTGAAAAGTAGATTTGCTCAATAGAAACAACTGTAGAGCTTCCAGACATGGTAGATCACTTTGTCAGGGCTGCTTAAGTTTAATAGCATATTCACATCTTCAAATCTTATTTACTTTGCTGTGCTAACTAAACCAGAAAGTGGAAGTGTTTTTCCTTGATTCCAATTAAATTTTTATAGTCAGTGGCTCATCCTTTATATCTGTTACATGTAATACTATAGTTAGGTCACTTCGCTTCTGAAAGTACATTCTACTTGTGAAATAAGTAAAATATTTTCCTTTAGATAGGGAAACAAAATTAAGTTATTAAAGGCCAAAAATCTACCATACTATGCACTGGTATGAGCTGACATGGCATATCTTTTCCTTATTATAGTGAGGCAGTGATGTTAACGTTGTGAACTGTTTTCCGTTTTAAACTGAGTTAGAGGTTCCTTTAGAGAGGCTAAATTTTGACACAGTACTATTGGATTTAGGTGACCCAGGTTTAAGAACCCATGCTATCTAAAGTCTTTGTTAGGTAGATGGTAAAAAGACTACATGAATAATTACTTGTCTTAGCTAGGGTCTATCATTTTGTCCCACAAAAGCAACAGTATGTGCAGAAATGAATCAGTTCTGATGCACGTGCAGTATGGAAAAGGTTATTCAGTGCACAAAAGCAGCCTATGTTTCCTGCATACCATAATGAATTACTCCCTGATTCATTTCTACTTCTGGGTAATACAGTGGGTGGGTGATAATAATTTTGTTTATATGCTAGAAAAGAGAATTAAGTTACATTTGATGATCAATGTTTTGTTTTTGTGTCACTGGCATTTTTTTGTTTCTTGGGTCCAAAGCCAAATTTCTTGCTAACTATGACAATCAAACAGAGTGACTATTTTCTTATCTTTAGTCATGCTTTTAAATAGGAAAGATAAACAATATTTCCATTCTACTGATTTATACCACTTTCTCCTGGCCTCTTTAAATATGCAGTATTACAACTACAGGATCTTTTAAAGACATAACAGTGGCCATGAATTAACATGTTACTTCTTATGGAAAAGTACTGTAGAATTTAAAAGGAGTCATAACAATAAGTTTTCACAGAAATTATTTTAATATTGCACCATTGAACAGAAAATAACAACAGTGTTGATCATTTTCTTTAAAACCTTCTTATTGAATTCAATAGCAGGCATTATTTATCATCTATAAGAGGATGAATTTTTAAAAAGCTATAGAAAGGACATCTCATTAAGTTACATAGAACTTTTCCATATAGGTCATTCATGGGACAGAGTTACACATTTAAATGATGTAATGGCTGAGAGCAGTACAATATAAATGCAGAGCTATGTAGAGGGTAAAACCCAGGTGCTATTGAAAACAGTGGTAAAAGTCCCATAGACTTCAGTGGGGTTAGGTTTTTACCCAGAGACTAGTGTTTGGTGTTCCCACATACATCATCTGTATTGATTTTTGCATGCTGTCATGTTGAATGTCCCAAGTCTTTTACCTTTAAATTAATCCAAGTCTCTTTCCCAGCCAGTTTCAAGTGGTGAAAAGCCAAATCTTTAAAGAATAATTTTCAATGAACAAACAGAGGTTTCAGAACAGAGAGTTTTAGAATAGCTTTACATTTCTATACATTGCTTTTATATGCTGCCAAATCACCTCTCTCATTGACTAGAAAAGAATTAGGAACCAAACTAATTTAATGGCACAATCAAAAAGTGTGCTTGCTTTACTATATAAACCTGCAAGGTTATTATTCAAACACCAGTCCTTCATCCATTCTTCATCCCATTTTTGTCCTTCGGTCACCATCAGTATGGCATCATGCACAATTTACAGAGCAAACATATTGGGGCAGGGATAGTTGTTTCTATCAGGCCCAGACTACAATTTTGGGTATTCAAAATGACAATAACAGTTGTAATGTACTAAAGTAAAATTCACCACTGGTGTATTCAGCTGGTGCAAGACTGATGGCTACTCTGATGGTGCAAAAGTCCTGCAAAAAATGCCGTAAAAGTCCTAATGCCAGCTTAGTGTTGCATAAAATCGTTCTTGCTTGGTGATCACACTGGTAGTAGGGATTGAATATGCCCATGGTACAAGCTTTTAAGGGGCACACCACTCTGGGGAGTCTGATTCACTTGGTCATGTAGTACATACTCAGACTGCTACCAGTGGAGGATTGCCCCACATTCCTGTCAGCACATTCTTGAATTGCTTATCACTAGAACAATACTTCACATTCAAAAAGCTCTCCTCTCAAAGGGTGGAGAAAGGAGCATTTGTCCCCATTTTTGGCAAGTATAAAATGTTGAAGATGTGAATATAAATGCCAGAAAGCAATGCATGCAACAAAGAATATCACTTTCAGCTCCACATGTGAAGGGCGATAATGAAGTTCACATAACATACGGTAAATAATAAGGCTTTGTTTAGCCATTTGGCTTGAAGCATAAATTCTATGGTGCTTGCTATGCAAACAATGCTTGGTTGATCCATCAAAATTATGGCCATATATAATAGTAATAATGATTAAACACTTAGTCTCCATGATCGCATAACATATGGCTTTGTGCTTGCACATACATAATCCCAGAGGATATTATCTGAACAGAAAGGATTGTTGACTCACGATTTCCTCGTTCAAGCTCTCTGGCAAGATCAAGAGCAGATGAACAGACACAAAAATTAGGACTCTGCTGTGTGTTACTTTCTCTCCAGCCTGATTCATTACTGACAGCAGCATTTGAAAATCTTTATTATTGCTAAAAATAAACATGTTATTAGCTCTGAGTGGAAGGACCAAAACCAAAAAAGATCCACCCCTGTCAAACGGCCTTTTTGATTTTTTTTAATGTAACAGGCAGATTAAGGGGCATTTACTTTCTGAGTGTTCTACATCTGCCTGAAGACTTGAGAGTGATTGTCCCAACAGAGACACCATACTTGTAGTTTCGTATTATCCCCAGCAAGCGGATGCAAGATTGTTCCAACAAGTTGGATGACACAGCTCGGAGCAATCCCAGCTGGGTTGTGAATGACTACAAGACTCTGGGAGCAGGGCTCAGAGGATTGGGGGCTCAGGTGGTTTTCTCCTCAATCCTTCTGGTTATGGGTCATGGGCATACAAATCAAAGGGAGAGACAAATCGAAGAAGTAAACAGAAGACCGAAGTGGTGGTGCCATTGTGAAAGCTTCAGGTTCTATGACTACAGTCCACACTTCGGAAGAAGGCATCAATTTGTTTGGAAGCAACAGCCTCCACCTCACTTGAATGAGGAAGAAGCTCTTCTCAGCCAGAATGTCTGACCTGCTTGACTGGGCTGTAAACTAAGTTTGCCGGGGGATGGGTGGATAACCACCAGTGCAAGCCCACCAAGTTTCAACCACAAAATCAGCAGGTCAGGCTACACAAGGAAACTCAGTCCTACCCCAGTCGAGGGACAGGGCTCTTCTAGGAGTACAGGGAAGCCTAGGGCCTCTGATAGCAGGCTCACTTGCCTGTACACAAATGCCAGGAGCCTGGGGAACAAACAGGAGGAACTGGCCCTTCTGCTAAACAGAAATGACAACGATCTCATAGGGATAGCGGAGACCTATGACTAGACCACAGGTATAGATGGCTATACCTTATACAGGAGAGATCATTTGCAAGAAAGGGTGGGGGTGTAGCTCTCTATGTGAAGGAACAGTACACTTCCCTACAAGTGTAGATTGTCACCCAAGAAGAGTGACTTGAAACTGTCTGGGTTAGAATATGGGAGGAACATGGTGAAGGGGATATAATAGTAGGAGTCTACTACAGACCTCCTATCAGGAGCAAGAGCTTGACCATGAATTTGCTAGGGAGATGGCAGAAGCTGCACACACACTGCATTTCAACTACCCTGACATCTCATGGGAAGATCACTCAGTCAGATCTGATTGGTAGCAAAGCTTCCTCACATGCATTGTTGAGCTCTGCTTATCTCAGGAAGTCTATGGGCCAACAAGAGGTAAGGCGCTGGTGGGCCTGGTACTAGCTAAAGGGAAAAATTTAGTGAATGACCTGAAAATCAAAAGGAAGCTGGGAGAAAGTGACCATGAGTTGATCACTTTCTCTATCCACTGCAAAGCTGGCAAGTCAGTCAGCAATGCAGAAGTCCTTGACTTTAGGAAAACTGACTTTCACAAGCTCAGGAAGCTAGTTGTCGAGGCCCTGAGAGGCCACAACACAATCTGACAGGGAGGGGAGTCCATGATGAGTGGTTACTCCTTAAGGATGTGATCCTTGCAGCACATGGAAGTCCATTTCAGCCCCTACTAAAGAACAGTAGCAAAACGGCTGAGCGACCCCCTTGGCTCAATAGGGAACTCATGGACCTCTTGTATCTAAAAAGAGAAGTTTTTAGAAGATGGAAAACACCACTAAGGAGGAGTATTCAGTAGGGCTATGCTAAATGGCTATGTTTTGATTTGGTTTTGGATTCAGATGTTTCAGAGGGACAGTGATTCATTTCAGTGTTTCAGATCATTGTTGTGTTTCGATTTGGCCTAATCTGTTTTGGAGTTTTGACGCTGTTTCACTAAAATGCCTATAACTTTGTCATTTCTTGCCTGATTCAGATGCAAATTGCAGGAATGGTAGCCCCTTCCAAGGGCATGAAGTGTGGTAAGCTTCAAGGAGATAGGTGCAGGGGTTTCTTTGAAATTATACTTCACACTGTTCAAAGCAAAACTCATGACGCGTGACTTTGTGTGTGTGTTAAGGTGCAGTGGGATGAAAACAGCAGGCATGGTAGCCCCTTCTGAGGCCATGAAGACCTGCCAGGTTTCCAGGAGATAGGTGCAGGGGTTTCTGTGAAACTGCACCTCAAGCTTCTGAAAGCAAAACTTGTGTCACTCATATGTGTGTAGGTAGAGCAGGATGAAACCAGCAGGGATGGTAGGCTGTAACAGGGGGACTTCCTGGTGCTGGTTAGATCTCTGTCTGCCCACCTGTTTCTGGGTCAACCGCCCACCACTCTTTTTCCTGCCATGCCTTGCTGGAAAACTGATTCAGATGTTTCCCAGGTGGGAGGCTACCCATTTAGGTGTCTTGTGGTGACATCCATTCCGTAGCTCCTTATCTCCCCTACACTGTGGTCCATTCCTTGCAGATTGCATCCTTCACTCCCTCCAGCTGTGGTCCCCTCTCTGGGACCTTTGGCTCCTCCTTAGGCCCTGGCCCTGCCTTCAGGCCAGTCAGAATCCCGAGCTTCTTGCTGTGGGCATTCTTCACGGTGGGTCCCTGGCCCTTTGACCCCACTTTGGGTCCTGGCCCCAGCATGGACCAGTCAAGGGTACCTCTGATATCTTTTATTAGACCAACTGAATAGTTGGAGAAATATATTGTAGCAAGCTTTCAGGTTTAAAAAGTCTTCGTCAGGCTGAGGAAGCATCTGCACTTGGTGTGTGCTCTTCCTGGATGGAAGGAATAGTGAAGAAGCCAGAGTTTGGTATGCATGCAAGAAATCCAGTCAGTGAAAATGTAAATTGAGGTGTCGGAGGGCAAGGGACATGATGGGGGTGGGAGACTGGGAGGGGGATGTAGCAGGTAAAAGTAGAGAGGTACTTGGGAAGTCAGATGTCGGGCAGGTTATAGTCTGTCATAAATTCAATGTCTATATTGAGTCCATGAGTTTTTGTATCCAGGAAGTTGATGACGTGAAGTTCATAGGCTTGTCTGTGAAAAGTGGTTAATAAATTCAAACAAGCACCGAACCTCGCTAACCTCATCACCAGAAGCCAACTTCCTACAGCCCAAAACACACTGAATGGATCCAGATCTTGCCAAGACAAGAAATGCAAAATGTGCCAACATATCTCCAGTATCCCCACAATTACTACATCCCACAACAGAACCATCACCACTCCTGAATCTTACAGCTGCACCTCCAGAAATGTTATATATCTCATCCAGTGCACCAAATGCCCTGATGGAAAATACATGAGAGACACCAAGCAACAACTGTGCACAACAATGAATGTACACGGGAAATCTATTACAGAAAAGAATACTCAACTACCTGTGGGGGCACATTTTCACAAGAAAGCCACTCTGTCTCCAAGCTCTCAGGCCTGATCCTCAAAGGGAATTTACAACCCACTTTTCACAGATGAGCCTATGAACTTCACTTCATCAACCTCCTAGATACAGAAACTCATGGACTCAATATAGATATTGGATTTATGACACACTATAACCTGCCCAACATCTGGCTCCCCAGGTACCTCACCTCTTTTA
>NW_005841870.1:2629592-2630363 GCF_000455745.1 Alligator sinensis
TCCCTACACTGCGGCCCATGCCTCACAGATGGCATCCCAGGCAGTTAAGCTCACCTGGAGCCTCACAACTCCACTGCAGCCAGCAAGCCTTAGGTCTCTCAAAGATCTTACAGGTCTAGGCTTTCCCTAGCTAGGACTGTGCATTTGTGTAGTGGCTGGAGGTGATAAGGCACCTGCTACCCACCTTTCATCGGGGAGGTTTGCACTCCTGGCATTTCTTGGGGGCTGCCATGCCATGGGGAGTCCCACCAGGCCTCCCAACCCTGGCAGGGTGCAGTTTTAGGTCATACCCAGGAACTGGGGCCTCCTCCTTCCCCATAGTCCCATCCCGTACCTCCAAATTTGTCCTGGCATGGGAGCTCAACAGGGACATGTTCTTCCCCTGCTGGCTAGTGATGCAGTGAGTGCTGCCTCCAGCTCTGAGAGCAAGGCATTAAAATATTTTTAAAAATATTATAAGAGGAAATAGATGTGGATGGAGGGAGGAGGGTGGCACAAACTCTGTCTGCATGTGGAACTTCAGGAACCCCAGCAGCAGAAGGTTCACCTTCAGGAACACCAGCTGCTGCACCAAACCAGGCTCCAAGGAGGTGCATTGGGGTGTCACAACATCCCCAGGAATGCTGAACACCCTCTCACTCAGAACATTGGTTGGTGGACAAGACAGGTGTTCCCGGGCAACTGTGGACAGATCCTGCCACATCTGGTTGCAGCTTGCCCAGTAGGCCAAGGGGTTGCAGAGCAGTGGCTCCATGTCCATGGTGAGATGGG
>NW_005841870.1:2630547-2676461 GCF_000455745.1 Alligator sinensis
CCTACCACCCCCCCCTGCCTCTACCCTTCTGCCTCCCTGACTCTGTTCACCCACCAGCACCTCCGTTCAGTGATCCAGGGTTTTTCTGGCACACACTCCCCTTCACCCTCAGGTCACACATGGCCACCAGCATGTGGGATGTAATGGACTGCAAGAGATCCAGCCGTTCCTTGATGCCCTCCTTCAGCTGCTTCATCAGTGCCTGTACCTCCAGTGACAGCAACTTGCCCCAGCCAGGAACATTGATCCCCTGGAACTTCTCCATTTGGTTCTGAATTTCCCTCACTATGGGGATCACCTGGCTAAAGAAGGAAATCCCAGCACTGAGGCTGTCAGTGGCCTTGAGGAGTGGCTTGAGTACCACCAAGATCTGGGAGATGGTATCCCACTCTGTTTTGTTAAGGGGGCCATTGATCCCAATCTCCCCGAGCAAGGCCATCTCATGGATGGCCTTCTGTTGCTCCACCAGCTTTTTGAGCATCAAGTATGTGCAGTTCCACTGAGTCTCCACATCCTGCATGATTTTGTGCTATGGGATGCACAGCTCTGCCTCTTTGTCCCGCAGCATCTTGTCCCCCTTGATGCTCCGGTGGAAGTAGCCTGCCACCTTCCTGCATTTTGAAATGACATGGCTAGTTGTGACAGTGTCCTCACTGGGAGCCCTGTCCCTCTCCAAGGCATCCCTGACAATGAGGTGTAACTTGTGTGCCACATGGCAGATGCACCACCTTGACCATATTGGCCTCATTGTCAGTGACCATGAACCCAAGGGTGAGCATACCCTGCCCAATGACCCACCCCTGCACCATACAGTTCATGACCCCCATGATCTCTGTTGCAGTGTGGTATTCATTCATCACTTCTGCTTAAAGGAGAGCCCACCAATGGCCTGACTGATTGCACCAGTGTCCTGTGAGGGAGAGGTAGGCATGATCTCCACCCCAGCTGCTCCAGACATCCAAAGTGAAGTGTAAGGCCACCTGCAGACCTGCCTTGTGCAGCTCCTTACTCAAGTACTCCCTGAATACTTCATACAGGGAGGGTACCACCATGCTGCTGAAGGTGGTGTATGCAGGCACTTGGTATGATAGGGCCACGAGTGCCATGATCTGCCTGAACCCTGGCTGCTCAACAAAGGAGAAGGGTTGTCCATCCAGATGAGAGGCTGAGATCCATGGGACTCTTCAACCTGGAAAAGTGCAGGCTCAGGGGGAACCTGGTGGCTGCTTGTAAGTATATAAGGGGTGGACATTAAGATCTGCAAGAACATCTGTTCACTAGAGCACCCCAAGGAAAAACAAGAACCAATGGTCATAAACTCCTCCAAGACTGTTTTAGGGTGGACATAAGGAAAATTTTCTTTACTGTCCGAGCCTCCAAGATCTGGAATAGACTCCCTCCAGAAGTGTCTCCCCAATGCTCTGGGTGACCTCGTTCGCCTTTGGAATGTGCCCCCCCTTTCCCTCTGCCTTTCCCCCACTGGTCCAGGGTGGCCTGCCTCTGCTTCTGGGGGACAGGGGCTTTGGAGTGAGAAGGGCACACTCCCACTGGCGCCAGGCTGAGGAAGAGCAAGGGCAAGGGCTTGGTGCCGCCTGAGATGCATCAGTATCCTCATGGTGCTGAAGCGTTTCACCTCCTTGCCCCGGCTGGTCTTGCATCAGCAATGCAGGTGTAGTATGAATTTTTGCATTATTTATTATGTTTAAATGATAATAGTACTGAATTGATAAACCTCTCTGATTTTATGAACAACCAGAACTCCATTTTGTGCTTGTTCCCTGCTTGACATGAGTAAATGAACTTTGTATGTCCTGTGTACATGAGTGTCTGTGTGAGAAGGTGAATGGTGAAAGAATGGTAACTATTTGCATGAAAACAGAAGATTTAACTGATTGTGTAAGCAACAAGGAGCCAATGTATAAGTTACCAGACAGTAAACTAATTAAGC
This sequence comes from Alligator sinensis, assembly GCF_000455745.1. NCBI lineage: Eukaryota > Metazoa > Chordata > Crocodylia > Alligatoridae > Alligator > Alligator sinensis. The sequence continues at coordinate 2,632,496 of NW_005841870.1, forward strand.
TAATTAGTAGATGGCTGAAGAACTCGTCTGTGATCAAGTGCAAAGAAGATAGTGAGAAAAAGGAATTTTGCATATCCTGCCATTTGAACTACACAATGCTTCAAAGCAGAGATACCAATGGAGATATCAACCTTACTGGAATGACCTCAAGTTGAGATAACCAGAAGAAACAACCTCTATTTAAAAACTGAGCTTGGAAAATCCCCAATGCTGAACAAAGACTTGAAATCCTTATAAAAGTGAGATACAGACAAGCCAAGATGGGAAATCCACTCTCTACAACCTCCTGGAACACAGGCTCATCTGTTCTTCCCTCAATCCCATGACCCTCAATGAGCCTGGAATTGGCCATCCAGTGCTAACATTGAGTAACTTCTGCTGGTAACTATAACATCTTACTGGAGTGGTTTAATCTGTATGTCTGTCTGTGTCTGTTTGTATGTAGGCTTGTGTATGTCTGTTTGTATGATTGACATGTCCAAGCTTTTTAGGGGCCCTGCAGGCCAGATAAAATGGCTTGGCGGGCCGCATGTAGCTCATGGGCCGCATTTTGTCCACCCCTGCTTCAGATGCTGTGCTCTGCTGCTTGTGCTGCAAGAGACAGATTTCACAAAAGGCAGAGAGCAGTTCACAAACAACCTTATATGTTCTTTCTCTGTCCCTCCCCCAGAGCATTGGGATTCGAAGGGACCTCAGGGACAGATCACAGACACTGGCCAGCTACAGATGTCAATATCAGAGCAGTCCTTTCCCCACCTCTTCCCTCTCCCTCTTCTGAGTTTCTGTTTTCCTGCAAGCCCACCTCTGAAATATTCCAAAACATCCAAAACATTCTGAAATGTTTCAGATGGTTCTGTTTCATTTTGGTGGTGTTTCGGAGCCTTCCTTTCTGATTCAGATTTGGTGTTTTGGGCGCCAAAACAGGTTGAAACACCTCTGAAATGAAATGGCTGCTGAAGTTTTGCACAGCCCTAGTGTTCAGCACTGGCCAGTACCTGTAGGGAGTGAACTAGGAAAGCCAAGGCTGAAACTGAACTCAGACTGGCTACAGGAATCATGGACAATAAGTCTTTCTTCAGACACATGGAAAGTCAGAAAAATAACAAGGGCAACATTAGACACTTGCTAAATCAATGGGGAAGCTGATAACTGGCATCCAGGAAAAAGTCAATCTCCTTAACGATTACTCTGTGTCCGTCTTCCACCAGTCAGTGGATCACCCCACCTACCAAGGTGCAGGGAAAGGGTGAACATATACCCATCATTGGTGTAGATCTTGTGCAGGAACACCTTGAGAGGCTGGATACCCACAAATCAACTAGCCCAGAAAAAATGTACCCAGGAGTGCTAAAGAAACTGGCTGGCATCATAGCGCAGACAACGGAGAGGATATTGAAGTACTCGTGGTGCTCAGGTGAGGTATCTGAAGATTGGAAGAGGGCTAATGTGGTACTTGCGACAAACCCATGCTGGCTGTCCTTCAGGATGTTGCCTTTGGCCAACTTATCCAGAAGGGTCACCTTGATAATTTCTCAATAAGCTGGCCGAAGACAACATCCTGAGGGATAGCCAGCATGGGTTTGTTGTGGGTAGGTCTTGCCTGACCAATCTCATCTCCTTCTATGACCAGGTGACATATCACCTGAATAAGGGAGAAGAAATTGACGTCATCTATCTGGACTTTAAAAAAGCTTTTGTTCTGGTGTCCCATAACCTCCTCATGGAAAAATTGGCCAACTGTGGCCTCAGCTTCACCACAGTCCGATGGCTGGGTATTGGCTCCAAGGTTGGACCCAGAGAGTAGTGGTCGATAGTAGCAAATCATCATGGTGCCCTGTGACCAGTGGCACCCCAAGGCTCTGTCCTTGGACCAGTTCTTTTTAACATCTTTATCAATGATGTGGATATTGGTGTCAGAAGTGCACTGGCTAAGTTCACCGATGACAGTAAACTTTGGGGCATAGTGTCCACACTGCAGGACAGGATAGTGATCAAAGCTGACCTGGATAAACTTAGTAAGTGGGCGGATACAAACCTGATGATGTTCAGTATAGATAAATGTAAGGTACTCCATCTCAGGAGAAAAAACCCGCAGCATGCTTATAGGCTTGGCAGTGCTACGCTTGCTAGCACCACAGCTGAAAGAGACTTGGGGGTCATAATTGACCACAAGATGAACATAAGCCACCAATGCGATGTCGCAGCTGGCAAAGCAAACAATACTCTGGCTTTCATCCATAGATGCTTCTCAAGTAAATCCCAGGATGTCATCCTCCCACTGTACTCAGCCTTGGTGAGGCTGCAGCTGGAGTACTGCATCCAGTTCTGGGCTCCAAAATTCAAGGATGTCAAGAAACTTGAGAGAGTCCAGAGGAGAGCCATGCACATGATCAGAGGGCAAGAGAATAGGCCTTATGATGAGAGGCTGAGAGCCATGGGACTCTTCAGCTTGGAAAAGTGCAGGCTCAGGGGTGACCCATAGATTCATAGATTGTAACGCTAGAAGGGAACTCAGAAGATCATTTGGTCTGGCCCCCTGCACCAGGCAGGAAAGACAACTGGGGTCAGGTGATCGCAGCAAGGTGGCCGTCCAGTCTTCTCTTAAAGATCTCTTTTATGAAGAGGCACTTGTATGAAGAGTTTAGTTTATAGATTTGTATGGGATGGTTTGGATGGGGATGATCCTGCCTCAGGCAGAGAATTGCACTAGGTGACCTGCCATAGCTTTACGACCCCTGACACAGCTTTATGAGCACTCGTGGTGTTCTGGCGAGGTGCCAGAGGACTGGAAAAGGGCCAATGTGGTCCCCATTTTCAAAAAAGGGAGGAAAGAGGACCCAGGAAACTATAGGCCCATTAGTCTTACCTCGGTCCTGGGGAAGCTCTTTGGGATAATTATCCAGAAGCATATCTGCAAGCGACCAGCAGGGGAGATTATGCTTAGGGCAATCAACATGGGTTCATTAGAAGCAGGTCCTGTCAGACCAACCTGGTAGCCTTCTACGACCAGGTCACAAAAGCCTTGGACGCAGGTGGCGTGCTGGACATAGTCTTTCTGGACTTCAGGAAGGCCTTTGCCACTGTCTCTCACCCCATCCTCATTAAAAAACTAAGTGACTGTGGTGTCAACGCCTTCACAGTCAGATGGGTCACAAATTGGCTGGAAGGTCACACCCAGAGAGTGGTGGTGGATGGGTCATTTTCGACCTGGAGGGATGTGGGCAGTGGGGTTTCCCAGGGCTCGATCCTTGGCCTGCACTGTTCAATATCTTCATCGGCAACTTGGACAAGGGGGTGAAAAGCACCTTTGTTCAAGGTTGCAGATGACACTAAGATGTGAGGAGAAGTGAGCACGCTAGAAGAGAGGGACAGGCTACAACTAGATATGGACAGGTTACAGAGGTGGGCAGATGAGAATAGAATGAGTTTCAATACGGACAAGTGCAAGGTGTTGCACCTGGGGAGGAAGAACCAGCAGCATACCTACAGGCTGGGGAACTCTCCTCTCATCAGCACAGAGGCAGAAAAGGATCTTGGAGTCACTATTGATTCCAAGATGGACAAGGGCTGCCAATGTGGGGACGCAGTCAGGAAGGCTAAGTGCACCTTGTCATGCATTCATAGATGCATCATAAGCAGGTCTAAGGAGGTGATCCTCCCCCTCTATGCAACATTGGTCAGGCTGCAGTTGGAGTACTGTGTCCAGTTCTGGGCGCTGCACTTCAGGAGGGATGTGGACAGCATTGAGAGGGTCCAGAGGAGGGCCACTCGCATGATCAGGGAGCATCAGGGTATGAGGAGAGGCTACTGGACCTGAACCTGTTCAGCATCCACAAAAGAAGGCTGAGGTGGGATCTGGTGGCTGCCTATAAACTTGCCAAGGGGGACCAGGAGGCAATGGGAGAGTCCCTGTTCCCCCGAGCACTACCGGGAGTAACAAGGAACAACAGCCATAAGTTGACTGAGAGTAGATTCAGGCTAGACATCAAGAAGCACTACTTCACAGTCTGGGTGTCTAGGATCTGGAACCAACTTCCAAAGGAAGTGGTGCTCGCCCCTACCCTGGGGGTCTTCAAAAGGAGGCTAGACAGTCACCTAGTCAGGGTCGTTTGACCCCAGCATTCTTTCCTGCCCATGGCAGGGGATCGGACTTGATGATCTGCTTAGGTGCCTCCTGACCCTACCAACTATGAAACTATGCAATCTGTGGAGGTCCCTTCCAGCCCTACTTCTCTATGATTCTATGATGTTCTGCTACCTCTGATCACAAGGGAGACTCAGGTAATGCAATGATGGATGCCAATATAAGACATCTTTGCATTTGCTTGGCTACAGGAAGAGAGCAGCAAAAGAGAGAAGATTTAGATCCAAGCAGTTGTATATGAGGTCTGGAAAACACTATTAGTAGACATATTAAGCTAATTAGTTGGCCTATCAAGCTACTTGAACTACATCTGGTTTCAAAAGGGATAATATAGTTGTGGTGGCGAGGCACCACCACAGGCTACCGAAGGGGAGAAGGTAGTCCCTGTGGGCCCCAAAACCCATAAACAGCTCCCCCACGGGGGAAATTTACCTCCTGCCAGGCAGCCAGAGCAGGAACAGGAACCGCAGCCGTGTGAGCCAGCGTTACGCTGGCTGTTTAATCAGCTGTTTCCCAGGTGGGGAACAGCTGGACCAATCACGGTGGCTGGAACGGCCAGCGTGGGAAGATTTAAAAACCCCGCCGGAACCCGGGAGGTGGAGGAGCCAGAGAGGGAGTGCACTGGCGTGAACCACGCCAGATGGGCTGAGGCTCCTGCACGGGGGAGGAGCAGCGCAGCCGGTGTATCACTGGCAGGCAGAGCAGGGGAGGCATTTGAGCTCCCTGTAGGAGGCTGGGGGAAAGGAGGCAACTCCACTTCCCTCTCCTCCCCAGGTCTCTATTTCTTTTGAAAAAAAAAAAGGAAAATAAGAGAGAGGGAGAAGAGGCGTAAGAACAAAGCACCCTACTCAGAGGCACTGCAGTAGGTGCTATATTATGCATATATAGCTTGTCAGCCTCGAGGGAGGGAAGGCTACTCGTTGAGGCAGGAGGGGTGGCTGGACAAATACCAACCGAGCCCACTTGGATGTGGGATTTCTCTCGAGGCAAGCTGTGGTCGAGCCAGCAAGAACGAACCACCATTATGCTGACGCCCATCTGGTTGGCGAGTGGACAGGGTGTAGGGGAGGCAGAGCCCCATGGAACATCACGCCTGAATCGTGAGTACTGCCGTTTCCTGGGGAAGCCCTCCCAAGAAGACTATCTCCATTGAGCCCTCTCTCTTTATAGAATAACATCAAGTTGTGGCAGACGAGTTGAGGGGAGGGGCTACACACCTGGCAGGTAGTACAACACGCAGGGCCCCTTACATCACAATAGTGAACAGCCTTTTTTAGATGGTGGAAGTAATCCACTGAACGGCCAAACTATACTTCCTAGGTACCCATCTACACTATGTTAAGAGGTGGTGTAACTTCAGAATTTACCTTCCTACTTTCTACAGATAATTGTTCTCATTCCTGTTATATTTGATGTTGGTTTTTAGAAAAAGATTACACAAATGTGAATAAAATGGTTTAGACAGGGAGGATACTACCTTGATTATGCTTTGGACTAAATGATCTCCTGGAAGTCCTGCACTTAGGGCAGAATAATTGCATGCACAAATACTGACTGGGAAATAAGTGGCTATGCTGCAGAACTGCAGAAAAGGGCTTAGGGTTATAGTGGATGTGAGATAAGTAGTGAATGCACTTACTAAAATCCAAGCTACATTTTTTTGTGCTGAATCTACTGATGGCAACTAATGCATAACTTTACTTTATGTTCCAGGTGTATTCAGTGCTGGCTAACAGTGCAGCACTCTTACCCACATTTGTGGCTGGAATAATTTTATTTCTGAATGCCTTTGGATGAATTCAGCAGTGGACAATAAACTGAATAAAAGCCAACAGTGTGCTCTTTTTGTAAAAAAAACTCCAGGAGCATACAGGGATGTATTACTAGGAGTGTCACTTTTAAATCAAAGGCATCACTTCTTCTACTCTGTTCAGCACAGGGGTGGCCTCACTTGGAGTATTGTGTCCCATTTTGGGCCTCAAATTTCAAGAAAGATGTGGACAGCTTGGACAGAGATCTGCAGAAAGTGACAAAAACGGATTAGAAGTCTGCAGAACATGACTTCTGAGGAAAGGATGAAAAAAACTAGCATTATTTAGTCAGGATAAGAGAAGACTTAGTGGAGGATTTAATAACAATCTTCAACTACCTGAAGGACAATTATAAAGAGGATGGAAATAGTCTATTCTTTGTGGTCACAGCAGATGCAACTAGGAGCAATGGCCTCCAACTTCAGCAGAGGAAATTTAGGTTGGAAATTAGGAAGAACTTCCACACTTTGATGGTAGTTAAGCATTGGAATAGGCACCCTACAGAGGGAATAGATTCTCCACCCTTGGACATTTTCAAGAGTGGGTTAGGTAGATGCTTGGCTAGGATGGTTTAGTCAAGAATGATCCTGCCTTGAGCAGGGCCCTGGACTAGATGATCCCCTGAGGACACTTCAGGTCCTATTTTCCCTATAATCCTAGGAAGTACCTTCTCACTCTATTTTATTATGTTCCTATGATTTCAGAATTTGCTACAAGCATCAGTTGACTTTTGTTCTATACCTGTGAAGGAGGTATAGTGATAGCTGTTTTAGTGATGGTTGAAGTAAGGTACAGAGAGGTTAAGGGCACACAGGAAAGCAGTAGAGTCTGAAGTAGAACCCCATATTCCTGACTCTTTCTCCAACTGCTATAAAAAGTGTTTCAGTTTAGCAATATGCAGGAAGCACGGTTATGGATTATGAAATAACCATGTCATTGGCGAATCCCCCCCCCCAACATTTTGTCCAAGAACTAAAAATCCAACAATCCCCAGCTGTGACTATTATACTTCATGGACTAGATTTAAGCAACAGATCAGTTGTTCACAAAAAAATCCATCTTCTTTCTTTTCTGAATTTATCTAAAGCTGTAAATACAACATGTTGTGCAATGTCTGGAAGTATTTGGACCTAGCCGCAGTTGTGAATCAAACTCTATAAACATTTGATTGTCTGAAAAAATGGCACAGGCAACTTCACTTCCCCTTCAAAACATCACTGCTGCTGAAGCCCAGGAAGGCTGTACTTTGTTTACTAGGCCTGGTCTTGATTTATAGTTATCAGATAAGCAGGAATCCATGCTTAGTATTTAGCTCTGACATTAAAATCAAGCCAAGAGGTGATGCAGCTGGTTAATTTGCCCAGAACTTTCCAGTTCACTGAGGAAAATGTGGAGGTTCCCATTTCAACGTCAAATGTGTAAGCACTAAGATGTAAAGGTATAGATAAATTGTAGACATGTAACTGGCAGACTACAGTAACTGCCAGGCCAGGCCAGAGATTTATAGTAGTCTGCATGATAATTAGGTCACTGATAATTTAAAGAAACAAAGGTTAGACTATAAAATAACTGAATAGCTTTCCAAGTCCCAAAGAGAGCTGCAGTTTGCCAAGCCAAGATATTAAAATCTTCTATTAGCCAATGGGAGACTAACATAAGAGCACTTTTGCTAAGATAATATATCTTGTTCTCTACCAAGTTCTTAGATCTTAAAACAAAGAAACTTTGTCTTTGTCATAGTCAGGATTGTATCCAACACTCTCCTACTACAGGAGCTAAATGCTGCTTTTACCTGCTTGAGCTGTATGCTAGTATAATGAAGTAATGGCTTACAGTGATTCCTAGAGCCAGCCTGCTGGCACACTCTAGGAGACAAAGTAAGGATAATTGGAGATATCTCTTTTGGATATTATATAATGTGAGACAGCAATACATGATGGTGCAATGAGGTATAAAGTCAGATGAGTTTCTTACTGTTGACAAGTGGTCTTGTTGATGATTGCTTCGAAAAAAATGGCAAGATCTCACGTGGGGAGAAAGCATGGGAGAAGGGGAGGGTTTAAGAAGGGAATGAGAGGTGGCAAATGAATACAGGCATGAAAGTCAATGAGAGTGGAAAAAACTATTTGGGAAAGAATGCAGAAGACAAGCTTGTGGAATAAAAGCCTGTGACGTCACAGCTCATACCTGAGTAATTTGGGGGCAGGAGAGCAGGCATGCAGAAGCTGGATATTAGAAGTAAACTATGATTAAGGGGTATCTGATCTACTGAAACTACATGTAGCTACACTGAGACACTATCTGCTGGAGATCTTGCCTCTTTTACAAGCATTTAGTCATGCCTACTTTAGCTTTAAAGAGATATGTGTATCCTGGAGGTGACTGCTTTTGTGGTCAAGTTGGTGGCCATTTCCTCCAGGGATGATTGGGGCCATTCCAGGGACAAATGAGGCCACACTGAGTAAATGGCTTCTGGAAGGCCTCTGATACAGCATACCTTTTATTATGGTAGCCTCATTTCTCACCACTGTGCAGTACTGAACCTTGTTGAGCATGTTATGGATTATAGCAGTTTACTGTATTGGGGAATTTTTCTCATAGATTCATAGATTGTAGAGTCGGAAGGGACCACAATGGAACATCGTGTCTGACCCCCTACCCCAGGCAGGAAAGAGGAACAAGGTCAGATGACCCCAGCCAGGTGTCTATCTAGCCTCCTCTTGAAGACCTCCAAGTTAGGTGATAGTACTACCTCTCTTGGCAGCCAGTTCCAGATTCTGGCCACCTTAACTGTGAAACATTTCTTCCTAATGTCCAACCTGAATCTACTCTCCACTAGTTTGCACCCATTATTCCTAGTTACTCCTAGGGGTGCTCTGGTAAATAGCGCATCTCCAATTCCCTGTTGTCCTTCCTTGATAAACTTATAGGCAGCTACAAGGTCTCCCCTCAGATGTCTCTTGTGAAGGCTGAAGAGATCCAGATCCCTCAACCTCCCCTCATAGGGTCTTGCATGGAGGCCACTAATCATATGAGTAGCCCTCCTCTGAACCCACCCCTTGCTTAGAACTCTGCCATAATTATTTGGTTTCTTTCTAGTTGGCTTCTTTCACTCCTCTCTTTGAAGTGGGTTTCAGTTATGTTGTTGACAGTATTGTTGTGATTCAATGCACTCAGTAATTTGTATATTTCCTTAGCAGTTAGCAACTCCATTACAGAGATGCAGTTGGCATCACTTTGTGTGGTTGTCAGTCCTGCACAGATTAAATGATTACACTGTCTTTGGAATTTTTCTTTCCATTCTGAGTTGTCTTTTGCTGAATTCTTTTCCAAGTTTGCAAATACATGTTTGCTTTAAAAGGAAAATGCCCTCTCCTCTCCTCTCCTCTCCTCTCCTCTCCTCTCCAAATTATTAAACAAAACAAACTAAAGCCCTCTAAAATTAAAGGTTCTTCAAAAATTGATTTCTATGGAGGGTTAGGCTCAAGTACCTTAGGTTTAAGTCCTCTAAATAGTTAAGTCAAAGACTCTCTGGTAACCCATTAAGCTAGCATGGTTAAGACACAGCAGGTTCTTTAGCCAGTGGTACAAAATGAATGATGTGGCTGTAATATCACATCTGTGTATTTCTGACTCCTCAACCTGAATGACCAGGAGCCCATGTACAGCTGAGTCACTTTCAAGGGGCACAGGGAAAGGGCTGGCCTTCATCACAAGCCTGGACTAAGGCTTGAAATCATGCTTCTGGGTCCACAACAAGCCAGTGTATTCACTCTGCCACCATGTCCTGGCAGAGCTACTCAGGAACATTCCTTGTTATTTGGTTAACCAGGTTAGCTACCAAATGCAACAATGCCTGCAACAAAAGGACTGTCCAGTAGTTAAAAGTATGTTGGGCCAAGGTGAAAAGTTAAGCTCATCTCAGCAGTTCTGGCTGCTAACCATCACTCCACTTGCAACCCCAGGCCAAGTCTACACAAGCATGGACATTTGTTTCCCTAGGGATAAGAACCAGCAACACACCTTGTGCCACTGCTGCTTGTCCCCAGGGAATGCCTGTCCCATGTGCCCTCTGGCATGTGGCAGGGTACCCCAAGTGGGGTAGAGGAGGCTGGGGCCAGCAACTGTTTTGGAGGCATCGGAGAGGTGTGGTCACAGTGATTCTGCTGCTCGTAGCCTGGCTGGCAGCCAGAGTATGGCTCCAGCAGGCCAGACTCTGGTTTTGGGTGGCGCACACTGCCCCTGTGTGTGCTGCCCTTCTTTTTTTTGTTCAGGTTTTTTTGACGTCAGGATCTCCTGGGGTCAACCCCCCACCTTCCCCTGTGCTGCTACCTTGTAGCGCAGAGAACACCTGAATATATGGCATCTGGCACTGCAGATGGGTCTGCGGTGCTATATTCCTCATGGCTGCACCCATCTGGGCACAGCCCCAGAGTGCAAGGAAAGCAATCAAAGTGCCAGCTTCCTATTCACTTACCCACAGTGCTGCATAGATAAATGCAAATTGCAGACAGCAAGTAAAGTGTATGGTACTGTTTGTGGTATTTAAGTCACCTCATTATGCACTGGCCATTCCTGGGTTGCATGCCAAAACATTAAATTTATATTTATCATCACATTTATTTACTTTTTCTCTGGGGCAAAATACCTTTCTTTTAAAAACTAATGTCTGAAGGGTCATGAAAATGATGAGTGAAATTTAATATAAGAATAATTGAAATAAGTGAAAGAAAACTGGGAGTTCTTTTAAAAGGGGCTTATTAGATAACCAGAAGTTGCAGTTTCACAAGAAATATTTGGCTGACTTTGTCTAAATGCCTATCTGGTTCAGTGGCAATTTCAGGCAGGAGTTAGAAAACCCCCCCATATAACAAATGGAAAAAGGGGAAAATGGATAGCAGTTGATATAAAGGATAAGTTATAAAGGGAAAACAATTGCTAAGGGACTCTAATAACATTAAGCAAAGATCTAGGCCTGGCAGAGATAATGCATTTCATCACATTGGGATAAAAGAAATTGTAGCAATGAGATACATTCACTTCCACATATAGATGCTAAAACTGTTAATAATTCTGTAGAAAAGGTAAAGTGTTCAATACATATTTTTGTTTTATGTTTAGAAAGAAGAAGGCTGATGTTATTATATCATATGAAGATGAGGAAATTATTTCTAGTCCATTAATAGTTCGAGAAGGATACTGGCCCAGATAACTTGTACCCAGGAGTCCCGAACAAGTGGGCTGAGGAAATTCCTGGCCCACTGATGTTAATTTTTACTACATCTTGAAATACTGGGGAAATTATAGAAGACTGGAAGAGTGCTAATATTCTTCCAATAGTCAAAAAGGGTTAAGGGGATAGCACGGGTAACAATGATTTGTTTGACCTCAATAATGGGGAAAATGATGGAAAATCTGATTCAGGTTTCAATTTATAGTTAAAGATAAGGAGATAATTAATGGAATTCAATATAGTTGTATAAAAAATACCTCTGGTCAAGAAAAATGTATTTAATTCTTTGATGGGATTATAAATTTATTGAATAAAGATAACTGCTGTAAGGCACTTTACTTTGTATTGACATGATATTCTGATGAAAACTTGGTAGCATAAAATATCCATAGAATGCATATTAAATGGGTTACGGGATTTTTTGCTGGTAGATCCCAAAAACTAGTTTTCACTAGAGGATCCTGATCAAACAGCTCTGTTTCTAAGAGGATTCACAGGGTTCAGTAATACATCTCGTGCTTTTCAACATTTTTGCTAAGGATGTGGAGATAAACATAAAATTACTGCTGGTAACATGTTGCTGATAGCGTAAGCATTGCCAGAACTGTAGACTCTGAGGATGACAGGGCAGTTACATATTGAGTGGATCTACACATGCTTTTACTCTGGTCTGGATTTACTGTGGTGTAAATTAAGCCAGAGTAAGGGGTTTTGGGGAGGTGTCTACACATGTGAGGATTAGGGAGAAAATTTGCTCGTAGTTCCCTGCAGCCTTTCAATGGGAACATGCTGCCACGAGGGGGATCTCCGGGCTCCCCCTCGGTGTTAGCCTAGGAGCTGGCAGGGAGCACCAGGACAGGAGACAGCTGTCTTCTGGCCCCAGGGGGCTGCCTGCTGCTGGGGTGGGGACAATGCCCTCCTGCCCCAGCAGCAGGGAGCTCCCAGCCCTGGCTCCCTGATCAGAGTCACAGGGCATGGAAAGAGCTGTAGGGAAGGGGCAGGTCTCAGCCTCCTGCACCAATTTGCCAGTGGGGCAGCTAGCAGCTAGCTCACTTCTAGGTGCCCCACTGGCAGATCAGGGCAGGGGGCTGGGACCTACCCCACCCCTGCAGCTCTTTCCAAATCCCATGCCTCAATCACCTGATTGGGGCATGGGGTTGGGACCTGCCGGAGACTGGGACAGTTCCTGGCCAGCCCTGGGCTGTGCAGGGAAGTCTGCATGTGCAGCCTGGAGCTGGTTGGGGACTGCCTGAAACAGGAGAGTTCCCAGCCTCCTACAGGCTGCACATGCTTCCCTGTGTAACCTGGGGCTGGATGGGAACTGTCCTAGTCAGGGGCAGGTCCCAGACCATTCCAGTCTGGGCAGGGAACTGCCCTCATGCAGGGAGCTCTCAGCCCCTCCTTGTGGAATGGGGCTTGGGGAGCTTGTTCTCAGCCTGTTTCCAGCCCCACCTCCATGACTGCAGAGCGGAGACTGAGAACAAGCCCCCAGTCCCTGCTCTACAATTGTGGTCAGGGAGCAGGGGCTGGGAGCTCCCTGTTGCCAGGGCAGGGGGACATTGTCTCCACCTGGGTACGTAGGGTGGACGCTGGGGAGCTTGTTCCCCGCCGTAGCTTTGCACTCGCAGAGCTGGGTGGGGAACAAGATCCTCAGCCCCTGCCAGCAGGGAGCTCCCAGCACTGGCTCCATGACTGTGGGGCCCCTGCTGGGAGATAAGGGTCTCCCAGCCCCCCACTCCCTGATTGTGATCTGGGAGCAGGGGGCTTGGAGCTCCCTGCTCCTGAGGCTGGGGGATCTAGTTCCCACTCAAGCTCCTGTGGTGAGCCCACCCCAGCAGCAGGTAGCTCTCGGGGCAAGGAGCTGCCCCCTGGTGGATGTAGGTCAGGCGTCTACATGAGTGTTATGGCACCATTAATAATGCTGAGTAAATTTGCTACTTGCTTCTTCAAAAGAAATGCTTTGTTTATTTATAAGAAATGCAAATTTGCAAGTAGCAAATTTACTCCGTATTAGGGAGGTTTACTGCGAAGTAAGCATGTGGACATGTAGACACACATGCTTACTTCACAGTATACTATGCTAATGCAAAGTTAAGCATTTCATGTAGATGCTCCCAGTGAGAAGTGGATTGTTTGGTAAGCTAGATTTATTCAAACAAAATATGAGTGATACAGCCAAATGCAATGCTATATGAAGCCACATGGAATGCAGGACATCAGGTAGTATCCTTTAAATGGGTATCGTACATTTGGCAGTCAGTTGCCTCTCTAGTCTTAGCCAGACCCAGTTTATTATTAAGGGCAAATCAAGAAATGGAGGATTTATTGAGTGTTGGACAGTTTCTGAATCAGTGCCATGGTTTCTTTTGAAGGGAGGATTGGATGCCAGAATTGTATCTCACAGCTAATTTGGATTCACTGGTGAATACGGGGTCTGGGGTTTCCACCAGGGCAAACAGTGATGATTGGATCTGGGAGGGGATATTAAAAGAAATAACCCTGTAGGAGCTCTTTCTCATCTTCCTGGCAGTCACTACCTTTAGGGATGAGGTCAGAAGCAAGGCATGCAGTTCTGAATTAAAAGCCAGGCACTGGTCCATGCTGGGAACTGTTAGTCCTTGAAGTCAGTGCATGAGGTGGTTGGAATTTGAGCGCTGGTGCTGGGAGCCAGAGAGGACTTACTCAGGTGCAGCTAGACATATTTGGAACTTTGGCCTTGGATCAGTTTTGTCTCAGTGTAAAGCATCCTGCCCTTTGAACCTTCAGACATCTGCTAGAGAGGTTGAGAAATTTATGCTTCTCTTGCTGAGGGCAAGGCAAGTCTTCTCAGAATTTGACCTATTTCCAAATAGAATAATACAGTCTATGGTATGATCACTACAGTGTGGGGTTGGTGCTAGGGTATTTTTGGTGTTGTTTATTGAACAGCACACTTCACAGAGGCATACTGGTCTATCACACCCCTGGTACTATGTTTGAGTTAAGTCACTGGAGGAATGCCCTTGATCAGAACTGTTAAATGGTCAGCAAAGAAGGACTTTGGAAGTTTTGGGGGTTTAAGGATCTCCAGTTGAAGAATAGAAGGGAAGGGTTCTGACATTATAACACTTGATGCCAAGCAATTAGAGGTGACAAGGTGAATCAATGGTACAGCAAATGTATGGGGAGACTAGGCATTTGCCCACTCAAAGCTGCATGGATTTGTCTAATGCAGAGTCCTGCTGGTGTCAGGTCACTGTTTCTTCATAAGGAAGTGGTTATCACAGAAAAGAAAACTCTAGTTCATGGTGATGTCAAAAAGTACATCCCTTGGTGAAGTGGCAGTCCAGTCACTCAGGACTGAAATGCCTAGCTCGAAAACACACTGTGCCTCTATGATGGACTCTGGATACATAAATGTTTACAGCAGCCCTTGTCATGGAGGGGAATTTCATGCTATAAGTGGGCTAAAGAGATCCCAGTTATCTGTTCTTTCAGGGTTAAGAGAGTGTCTATGGAGTTATTGTCTGAATGCAGGGTCACAGCATTGTGCCTTCAGCACATGGATGTGTGACTGGTTTTCTCTGGAAGTTCACGGCAGGATCTCAGCAGTAAGGCTATGCTGAGATGAATGGAGGGGCATATTGTGGAGTCAGAAGTTGCTCTTTTGACATTCATTTTTTGAGGAGGGAACACAGAAATGGAACAATGCTCATTGTAAAGACTTCAAGACCCAGTAAAGCAGCTGACTGAAGGATTAGGACAAAGATTAGGTATGGACCCAAGTTCTTTTTCTGTGATGATTATAACCTGCCCTGAGCCTGCTGCCCAGCAGAGGTACTGCAATTGCCATTGTGGATG
Source organism: Alligator sinensis (assembly GCF_000455745.1). Classification (NCBI taxonomy): domain Eukaryota; kingdom Metazoa; phylum Chordata; order Crocodylia; family Alligatoridae; genus Alligator; species Alligator sinensis. Next base: position 2,647,524 of record NW_005841870.1, read on the forward strand.
GAGAAGGACAGGAGATGGATAAATTAGCTGGTGGCTACTTTTTCTGAGTAAGCCATTACCAATCATGAACAGGAGTTACTCAAGGAAATGGTATCATACTTTGCTACTGAGAAGCAGCTATAAAATATAAAACCACATCAGGTGACACAAGGATTGGGAGAGTGACAAACAATGAAAGGGATACATTTTGATACAGTGAAATCTGAATCACTTGCTAGGCTGGGCACAAACACTTATACAGCAAAAATTTGAAGTCATGGTTCAGGAATAAAGAACATTGGGCCATACTTACAATACAGGGGGCACATCTACACATTCATTAATGTGCTTTTGCTACTTCACATTACATTTAGTACCTTTATAGATTCATAGATTCATTGATTCATAGATGTAGGGTTGGGAGGGACCTCAGTAGTTCTTCAAGTCTGACCCCCGGCCCTGGGCAAGAGAGAATACTGGGCTCATATGACCCCATCTAGGTAATTATCAAGGCTCCATTTAAAGACCCCCAAAGTAGGAGCCAGCACCACTTCCCTTGGAAGTTGGTTCCAGATCCTAGCTGCCCTGACTGTGAACTAGTGGCTTCTAATGTCCAGCCTGAACCTACTTTCAAACAACTTATGGCCGTTATTCCTTATAACTCTGGGAGGTGCTTGGGGGAACAGGGTCTCTACCAAACCCTGCTGGGCCCCCTGGTAAGTTTATAGACAGCCACCAGGTCCCCTCTCAGTCTTCTCTTGTGAAGGCTGAACAGGTTCAGGTCCTGTAGCCTCTCCTCATAGGGTCTGCCCTGCTATCCCTGGATCATGCGAGTGGCCCTGCTCTGGACCCTCTCAATGCTGGCCACATCCCTCCTAAAGTGCGGTGCCCAGAACTGGATGCAGTACTCCAACTGTGGCCTGACCAGTGTCGCATAGAGGGGGAAGATCACCTACTTGGCCCTGCTTGTGATGCATCTGTGGATGCATGACAAGGTGCAGTTAGCCTTACTGACTGTGTCCTCACATTGGCGGCCCATGTTCATTTTAGAATCGATAATGACTCCAAGATCTCTTTCTGACACTGTGCTTTTGAGAAGGGAGTTCCCCAGCCTATAGGTATGCTGCTGGTTCTTACTGCCCAAGTGCAGTACCCTGCACTTGTCAGTATTGAATCCCATCCTAGTCTCATTCGTCCACCCGTGTAACCTGCTCCCTTCTAGCATGCCCACCTCACTCCAAATCTTGGTGTCACCAGCGAATTTGAACAGGGTACTTTACACCCCCTCATCCAAGTCGCTAATAAAGAAATTGAACAGTGTAGGCCTGAGGAAAAAGCCCTGGGGGACCCCACTGCCCACATCCCTCCAGGTTTAATATGACCCATCCACTACCACTCTCTGGGTGTGACCCCTCAGCCAATTTGTGACCCATCTGACTGTGTAGGCATCAAAACCATAGCTGCCTAGCTTTTTAATGAAACTGTGGTGGGTGACAGTGTCAAAGGCCTTCCTGAAGTCCAGGAAGACTATATCCACTGCGACACCTGCATCTGATTTTGTGACCTGATCATAGAAGGCAATCAGGTTGGTCTGACAGGACCTGCCCTAATGAACCCATGCTGGTTGCCCTTGAGCATCATCCCCCCTGTTGGTCCTTCATAGATGTGCTCCTGGATAATCTTCTCAAAGAGCTTCCCCAGGATTGAAGTAAGACTAACAGGCCTATAGTTGCCCAGGTCCTCCCTCCTCCCTTTTTTGAAAATAGGGATCACATTGGCCTTCCAGTTATCTGGCACCAGGCCAGAGCACCGCAAGTGCTTGTAAAGCCATGCCAGGGGCCACACGATAACCCCTGCCAATTCCCTCAGCACCCTGGGGTGGAGAGCATCTGGACCTGCTGACTTGAATACATCCAGCCCCTCCAGAAGTTCCCTAACTCAGTCCTCCCTGACCCTAGGCCTAGCGGAGTCTCTCCTGAGTCCATCCTGAATCTCAGTGGGGAGTCCCTGTTCCTGCACAAAAAAATGGAGGCAAAGAAATTGTTAAAAAGGTCTGCCTTTTCCTTTGGTGCAACCACCAGATTGCCTAGCATATCCTGCAGGGGCCCCACATTACCTGATGCCTTCTTCATACTCCCTATGTATTTAAAAATGGACTTTTTGTTGTCCTTGATCCTTGCTGCTAGCCCTAGTTCCGTATCTGCCTTAGCTTTCCTAATAGCCCCCTACAGACCCGAGCGATGGAGGTATACTCCTCTTTGGTGATAGCAATGATCACTGTCGCCCAGGTGGTCAAGAACCTGGAGTCCCCTCACCAGGTCATCCACTGTGGCCAGGATCAGGTCTAGCAGGGCATCCCCCCTGGTGGGACTGTGCACCTCCTGGGTTAAGTGGAGGTCCTGTATCTTATCAAGGAACCTTCATGAGTGGTCCAACCTGGCTGACTGCTCCTCCCAGCAGATGTCTGGGTAATTTAGATCACCCCTGATGACTACATCCCTTGCCTTAACTGCCTCCACAAGCTGACCCGTGAATTCGCGGTCCAGCTCTTCCCCTTGGGTGGGTGGTCTGTAGTAGACCCCCACTGTTAAGTCCCTTTCCCCATGACCCCCCTGTATTTTGACCCAGAGCACTTCAGCCTGCCCCTCCTCTGATGCCATCCTGTTAGTTGAGGACGTGTATTGCTCTTTGACGTTGAGTGCCACACCCCCGCCTTTCCTCCCCATTCTGTCCTGCCTGTATAGTCTGTAGCCCCTAACATTTACCACCCAGTTGTGGGATGAATCCCACCAGGTTTCTGTGAGCCCTTTAATATGAGAGAAAAGGAGAATGACGTAGCTACCACCATATTTGGTCACCGCTGACACCCCAACCCAAATAATTAGGGTTTTTTTAATTGTTTTTGTCAACTGGGGGCAGCTGTTGGCACAGTGGCAGAGTGATGGTGCCATCTGGAGATGTCTAAGGACCCTTTAACAGATCTATCACCCTACCCCAGGCTAGTGCCACATCTAGAAGATATAATATTAATTTCAACATGCTGTAGGCCTATACTGAAATGAATTCAGAACGTTTCATATATTTGATGCAACATAATGTAATATAATGGCAATATGCCCATGACTTGCACCAAATTGCTCAGTAGTAATACTATGTATTCTGAAAGTAAAGCTTGCTTAGCAGCATCTGTTTACACGTCTGCAGGAGTCCAGCTGATTCAATGAGTCCTTTGTCCATGTATAGACTTGCAAATGTTCTTGTCCATTTGCCCATGGTCTATGTTTTGCTATGCATGTCTTGAAAAGGCATATTCATTTGATTTAAACAACTTTAAAGATCTCTGCCAAACAGATTGGCATTAGCTTGGTTACTTTCAAACTGGTCTAGAAAACTCATTCCTCATTTCCTACTCCAATTTTTTTTCTTTGAGCATGGAGATCTGAGTCACAAAACTGAGATCCAAGCCTTTTGCAAATGTCATGTTTTAAAAATACAAATTGAAGTCTCTTTTTTCTTCTTCCTGTTGTTTTTACAAACACATTTCTATAACATGGTTTACAATAACTGACCTTTATAAAAGTTCTGCATAGATGTGCTATTCCCAAAATACATCACTGCTGCCAATACAAGTCACATATTGTGACCATGTGTCTGACAGAAACGTGCGGAACACAATGCAGGAACAATTAATCAATATGGAGCATTGGCGGCGAGGGGAGGAGAATTGAATGGCTCAAGGGATTGGTAATGGAACAAAGAACTTTTCACTACTAGATCATTGGTTTAAATCTGGCACTGGTTTGTAGTAACCAAGTGTTACATCCATCTGTTGGTTATGCAGTGGCCTGTGTGAAGAATTTGTGAGGCAAGGCAGTCAACAATGCATCTGACTCAGCCAAGGGGAAATACTATTATTTAGGAACACAGCCTGGGTAATCAGGGTAATTTACCTAGGTTTTTATGGATTTAGAAGAACAGGCTTGTTTGGGAGCTTTCCAGAGTGCTTTGTTTTGGGGATAGCTATTCTTATGGTATTTCCATGGTATTTTGGCACTTGCACAACAGGTCATAGCCAGAAAATGTATAGCCACTCTTCACACAGACTTCCCTACAAAACTGATGGCAGAAGCATCTCCTGGATGTTGGATAACTATTACACAGATTCCCCACCTTAATTTCCTTTTCAAAGAAGACCTAATTGTCATAAAATAAAGGAACGGAGAGTGTTTGGGGCTTCTTAACAGAGTTCTATGTTTACGTTACCTTAGTTTTATGGGCATGATACAACATATTATTTTGCCAGTTTTATACTAGTGCAAATCCTTTGCAATCAAATAGGGGTTATGCACTGTTGAATCTGATCTTTTGCTAATAGACTCATTAGAAGTGCCAAGTGCTTAATAATAATCATTACAAAATCATATTCTAGAGGGCTTGCTCCTTTTGACTAAACTCCCATTGATTCAATGTTAGGCTGATCAGACCCTAGTTCATCACTTCGTATATTTTAAGGCTGGAAAGGACTGTTCCAATTTTCTTAGTCTGACTTACACACTAGGGCTGTGTGAAATTTTGCCAGCTGTTTTGATTTGACACTGTTTCAACACATTTTGAGCTCAAAACAGTGAAATCGAATCAAAATGAAGGGCTTCAAAACAGCCTCAAAACAAAACGAGGCTAGTCAAAACATTTTGAGTTTCAAAGCCAGCAGTGAGGTGGTGAGAGACAGAAGAGAACCAGGGCTGCACTCCCAGCACCAGCTGGGAGTGCATCCCTGGCTCTCTCCGTCTCCCGCTGCTGGGCTGTGGGAAGCCGATAACAGTGGAAGGAAAGGGAACTGAGCTGAGGCTCAGTTTCCCTCCCCAGCACTGTGATCGGGCAGGGGTGTGTGGAAAGTCAGCCAAGCTGGGCTGACTCCCACCCCCGGCGCTGCCATTGAGCGGGGGGGCAGAGTCAACCCAGCTGGGCTGCTTTTCCACCTGATGGCAGCGTGAGGGGTGGAAAGTTGACCCAGTGGGCTGACTTCTTGCTCCTGGCGTGATCTAACACTGGGGTTGGGAAGTCAGCCAGCTGGGCTGACTTCCCATCCCCAGCAAAACATTGAAACAGTGTTGAAACAGCCTTTCTGTTTCGACAGAATGGAATGGAACAGCTGTTTCAAATCAAAATGAAATTCGAAATGGAACGCTGTTCCATCGAACTGTTGAAACTCAAGGCGAAATGGAACGGTGCCATTTTGCACAGCCCTAGTACATAGCACAGGCCATAGACTTTCATATCCCAATCACTGCAATTACACAGTCACTTTTGGTAAAAGTACAATGTATCATCCTAGAAAGAGATCCAGTCTTGAATTAAAGATTCAAGTGATGGAAAATTCACAACTTCAGGTAGACAAGGTTCTTTAGGTAGATGTGATATCTTTTATTAGAACAACTAAATAGTTGCAAAAATTGTTCTTTGCAAGCTTTTGAGCACAAATACCCTTCTTCGGGTGTAGAAAGAATCTGCTGGTGAATTGTGTGCTCTCCTAGAAGCCAATAAGCAAAATACAGATCTGTGAAAATGCAAATGTGTGGCAGTGAGAATCAGAAGGATAAGAGACAATAAATCTGAGACAGGTGTGTGGTGGGGAGGGGAATGTTGGACTGATTATAGAAGAATGTAGCTGGTCTCTGGAAATGATGTGTTTCTTGCATAGACTTAGAAAATATATGTCGCCATTGAGTTTGGCTTCTTCTTCATGTTGTGAAGTTTCCATTTCAGTCATTTATTGCTGCCACTATTTAATTTGTATCCTATTTCCTGTTTGGATTTTTCTGAGCTTCAATTTCCAGTCATTTCTTCTTGCCTAGACTAAGAAATACGTATGGTACTTCATACTTATACTACTTTGTGGTATCTTCAGGGAAATATTGGCTTTTTAATAGCAGTGTAAGTGCGCAGATGCATAAAAACATGAAAACAAATGATAACCAAGTGTTTCCTGACTTCCAAGAGAAACTGCTTTGGGGTTGCTTCTAAAAATGGGCAGAACTCTCAGGGAAATCCCCCTCCCTCCCCAAATTATTTGCCCAACTCTATTTCCATTTAGTTAACTAGGAGAGCATATCTCTGAAACAAAAGCTATTCCAATAGATAGTCTTACCCAAAACAGTGCTTACTTATATTTCTACCCACAAATTCCTAAGTCTATAAATCCTTTCTACAAACAATAACTTAAACTCAAATTCAAGCATATGAAAAATCACATTCAGTTTACTCAAGTTATATTTCTTCAGCAGCATAGGAATTCATTCTTGACTCAATCTCCCATTTCTACCAACCTCTTTATTTAAATCCTTCCATAGTGAATTAATGTTTATGGAGCCAAGTAAGTTAGTGAATGACTTGTTGCCAAATTCTTAAGAGCACTGAATGGCAACAGCTTTGAGATCTTAACTTTATATCCATTTTCAGTTGTTTTACAAGTGATTTTTATACAAATTGGAAAGAGACTAGAAAATACCTCATACAACCCCCACAAGTGTTGCAGTTTCAAGCCAGTATTTCAACTGGTAAATATTCAAGGAGATCCAATTCATTATTTTATAAAGAGTAAAATGACGTGTCACTGGATTAACATTGAAAGCAGATGGGCTCTTATCACAGAATGGTTTCATTGCAACCTTTTTAGGCTGGTTTAATTTGAAATATCATTTCTGAAATGTTCTGTTCTTGCACAGATGGCTTCCTCAAATTTCAACAGTGATAAAATTCAGTTGTTAAGAAGTGTAACCAGTCTCTGCCTAGACAAGCATCCTTTATCCTGGCATTAAAACCACCCTTCTCTTTCCATCTTGCAGGCATTTAAATAATTATAAACTAGCCTTTTCACCCAGACTGAAGCAAAGCCTTGGAAGCCAGGTTGAAATAATGTGACCCACAAAGTTCATCCAAATACCAGAATGAAACAAAGAGGTACAACAAAAAATGCAAAATTAATAGCAGAAAATGCTATTAAGCATTATTAAGAAGTGAATTGTAAAACTTTAAAAATAACCCAATTAAACCCTGAGAATAATAATGAATAACATAGCTTCACTCAACTAACACCCCAACAATAACAGCAGCATCTTTCATAGATTCTATGCAAGCAAAATCCAAGCCAGCAAAATACTTTCCAGTTTATAAAAGTTTTAAACACTGCCAGGGGAGATGTCCTGGCTTTCCCAGCAATGGAGCAAGAATTAGCTCCAGTGAATCACATGGAAAAAGCAGAAGGGGAGCAGATTTTTCCAGGCACTTATTCAGGGCAAGAGGGGTCTTCCTTCCAATATCACAGAATGCTGAGGTGTTAGCAGTCTCCTTCCTTGCATCACTGAACCCTGTTGGAGGGATTGCAGGGGGTATTTTTCCAAATACCAGTAAGCCCAAAGAAAGAGGAAGGTGTCCCTTCTCTATTATCAATCAAGTGAGTGCAAGTTAATGGACATAAAATGGTCATTTTTTCTTTGTTCAGGAAGATGCTGGAATATTTGATATAAGCACTTTTGCACGTAGCCCTGATGGAAAAACTCTGACAGAATTTAATAGAGTGATGGTCTTTCTATAGAATTTTAAAACCAATTCCTACAAATGTGTAATGGGGTTATAATTCTCTGTTGCATGAAATAATTTCTGTTGGGCCCAGTTGGTTTCGTTCTTACTACATTCCATAGGATTTTTCCTTAAAGGCATAAAATTGAAACCCCCTGAAAACTAAAAACTTAGATTACCCCTTGAAATGATACTGAGTGTATTAAACACGTGTTTAAATGATCTTTACTTTTAAATATTGCCACTGCTTTGGCGTGTGTTCAGTTTTACTTATTTCTAGGATCCTGAGATTCACATAATGGCATATTTCTTGCTGAATTGTTGTGGCATAAGTTTGCAATCCATTTGGAAAAAGTCTTACAAATCAATAGATTGCTTGTTTTCCCTTCTGCTTTTGTTTTTCCCCTCCTGTTTCTTTCTTATGCATTCTATCCTGTGCCTTCCCATGCATTTCTCTCTGAAGCATTCATTCTGAATAGCACTTAATAAAGAAGAAGGTGTCACTTGGCTTAAGTAAAGGTTTCAGAATCTGGTAAGAGGTTTTCAGAACCACCAAAAAGAGTTAGCTCCCTAATTCCAATGATATTTAAGGGGATATAGGCACCTGACTCCCTTTGGTAACATAAAAATCTCCCTGATATTGACCCATCATTGATTCCTCTTTGTTTTTACTTCTACTATTTCCTATGAAGGAATGGTTGATAGTGATGTAATTAAATGATGTGAGGTGTCCTGGGAAACATGATTCACTGAAATGCACTGCTACAGTATTCTATGACTGATGAGAACCTGTTTGAAAGGACTTTGGGGTATGAACCATCTTCTACTACTTGTTAGTACAGTGCTTGCATAATATGATAATATTATATTTATAATATAAAGAAATATTGACACTGTTAGAAAATGTTATAGTATGAAGGTGTCCATACTAATATGAAAAATAACTTTACAGTATGGGACCTAAGAACAACTCAGTATCATCAGTAAAACAAGAACAAGTCTAGTCTATGACAGGCATTACTCATTCTGTCCCGCTAGACTGACTAAATGGCCATGCACATAACTCACACTTCCAGTTGTGGCATCAACACTCAAAATGCCGCTTGAAAAAAAGGAAGTTACAAAAACAGTGCTCTTATATTAATCCACGTTGGCCTAATATTTTTTGAAGCCCGCAGAGGAATGATGTTGAGAAGAGCCATGCTCTCACAGATACATAATGTCACAACACGTGTATTCAAAGTAACCTGACTCAATTATATCTAAATATATTAGTTTTTGCCTCCAACCTACCTGTTGTAGCAGAGACAGTAGGGCTTCCAGGTGCCTTTCTCCATGGAGTGGGAACATAGCGACTTTGAGAGCTGCGACTGGAAGCCCAACGAATCCCATCTCCAGACCTCTTGCTGACCTATATCCAGAGAGCCCCTGACAACAGCTGAGGCTCTGAGAACTCCACCATGAGTTTTTGTAGAGCTGGGATCCCAGAAATCCCAATAGTTTCAGCTCTGTCAGCACACGTGGCAGAACTATTGCAGAGCTGTGTTTCCCAGAGCCCACCTGAGAAGAAACCAGGTGGGTTTCTGATAGAAACCTGCCTGTGTTTTGGTAGAAATTAATCAAAACTGATGCACTTCTGTGAAACATTTATGTTTTGATGTATCAGCCTTTTTCCAAAGGCTAAAAAAATGTAAAATTTCACATCAGCTCTATTAATTAACCTCAGTAAATAAGACAATAGCCTATAATGCCAAAAGTCAGCATTCTGTCAAGTTTCACTTAAAATAAATCTGGAAACAAAGGCTAGGCAAGTCAATGTTATGCTCCCACTAATTTTAAAACAATTCTCCATCGTATCTGCACTTTGGCTAACCAAGTAGACCAATGTCTTTCCCATTTACGATGAGTGAACCTGAACTTATGTCTCCTTCATTTATTTTGCATATGCTTTGCATTATTGAAAGCCATGAGTCTTTACTCTTCTTTCTGACATAGCAAAAATGTCTATGTCAATTAAAGTTTTTCTTTCCTTTTGTTGTTTTTATGTTTCCTTCCTCTTTGGCATTTTCTACTATTAAAAGTGTTATAATGAGCCCCATTGGCTACAATCATGTTCTAGATAGCACTTGGTAGCTGCAGGCTTCCAGCTGTTGAACTTCATGCCAGAAGCCAGCTGCATGTCATGACAGCAGGAAAATGTGTTTATCTTTTCCATGCCACTGAACAAATGAGAAAAAAGTTCACCGTTCAGGGTTGTCACTGCTTATGCCTTATCTCCTGCTATTGAGTGACAGACTCTTCTTCTGGTTTTGAGGGATGATATATAAGCTTGAGGGGTGAGGGTAGAGAATTTGAGCTGAAATTCTAGTCTAAACCGTATGGACCTCGATCCTCCCTGATGACAAGGAGAAACGCTCTTTTTCAGGAGGCCCTCAGGATGAGGTCCCTTGAGCTTCGGTAGAAAGGCTGGAACCCTCATTTTCTCTGTGCAGAGTTAAAAAAAAGTCTAGGATAAGCACTATAACCTCTGATCCTGGAAGGGTAGGAAGATACTGGGTGGCTCCTTAGGTTCCCAAAATGTGAAAGTATAAGGCAGGGAGGAGTGGGCAGCCAGAGCAAGTGCAAGATCAGAACAAGTTCACAAAATCAGTAAGACAAGCATAAGGCCTGCCTAAGTACAATGAACCAGAGCCCATGACTGCTTTCAGTCAGACACAAAATAAATGTTTCTTCTTTGTTTTGGTGAAAGTATGAATAGCAGGTTTCAAAAGGTTTCAAGTTGTAGAACGTTCTGCCTATGAGAACTCCTAGTATTCCCCAACTACTTCTGGTGACCATGGAAGATCACACTGGTTATACTGATTGGGAAGGACTCCTGAATGCTATCAGTAAGGACTGGTCCAAGTTGTCTGTAAATCGGATACTGCTTTCTAAAAGTAGGGGATAATCAACAGGGGACTGTGCACTTTTCCCGTTGTACTTTATTTAGGATTGAAGTCTTGCTCTTTTGGGGGAAGTTACTATTTTAGCTTTGTTTTAAAGGTTCTTTGAAAGGCCTGGGCACTGCATGTGAGTCATGCATCTTCCCTCAACTTGGGCTAGGGGACAAGTTCTCTTCTGCACTAGTTGCAGCGTGTTAAAATTATTCATCGCTCTCTTTTTCCAGTTTGAGTATGGATAAAATTCAATTCTCCCCTCTACCCTACTGCTTAACTCCAAACTAGCAACCCAGTTTAGCTAGATTTGGTTGGATAATACATTTTAAAAGTATTCTTCTTTAAGAATGTGAAATTTTATTTTGGAGTGCCTTTCCAACAAAAGACCAAATGATTTTAAAACAGCTGTTCCATGAAAACTTGCTTGTCAGAAAAAAAGTTTTTTTTAGAAAAACCTTTTGAATAAGAATTTATATCATGTCTAGTTGAAACCTGATTTGTATAGCTCCAAGTGCAAATAACTCCATTGTACTGAGGTAAATAGACACAACAATCAAAAAACATTACCTTCCTGTTTCATAATTTTATGGTGTGGTGAACCTCAAAAGATGAGGATGGTGTACTGTAGCAGGGTCCTTCCCTCATTACTGAGAAGGGGGAGCAAATCCCAGGGCCTGCCAGACAAACCCCAGATGCAGACTTTAGGGTGGAAAAGACCTGGGTGAACACTTACCCCAGAGCCAGCAACAACAGCGATATCAAGAACTGGGGGCTTGCACAAAACCCCCACAGATCTGAGCAGCAAGAGATCTCCCTGGGCACATCCAGATGAGTGTAGCCATGCAGTATGTGGCACCACAAACACACCTGCAGCACCACATACTGCACAGTCAGGCGTTCTCCGCACTGCAAGGGAGTATTGCACATGTGTGTACTGCTCCAGTATTGTTTTCCATGGGTTTTTTTGACCCCTGAGTATCCAGAGGTTGAACAAACCCAGGGAAAAAAACCTGGAGCAGCGCATGCATGGGTAGCGCGTGCTGCTGAAAAGCAGAGCCGGGTGGCCCAGAGTTGTGCTGCAGTTGACAGCCAGGCTACACCCGGCAGGATCACTGTGGCTGCAGCTCCAGGAGGCCCCCAAGACCCCAGGTAAGGCTGCTGGGGCCAGCACTGTGCTGGCCCCAGCTTCCCCTAATGCCCCTGGGGTACCTTGTCAAGCACCAAAGCATGTGCGCCACAGGCTTTCCTAGGGGACAGGTAGCTGCAGTGCAAGGTGCACCACTGCTACTTGTCTCCAGGGAATGAAACATCCACACTTGTCTGGACGCAGCCTTTGAGGCTGCCCCAACAAGCCAAATCAGAAACCAGCTGCAGCAACTCTGGGAAGCAGGTGACCATTGGGGGTAGGGCCAGAGAGCCACATAAACAGAGGCCCTGAGCCAGAGGGAGGCTGGCCCTGCAAGTTGCCAGTGAAGGACCTCCTGGTTAGGAAAGCTGCCAGGGAGGGCCTGGCGGACCGCTCTGCTGCCTAGAAGCTACCAGTAAGATTGTGAGTGCCTACAGGAGGACATAACCCAGAGCTGGGTGTTAGTTTGGCACCCAGGGAGAGCTGCCTTGGGTGTTCACTTACCTACCCTGATGGGGATGGAAGGTTTTCCTGTTTTAAATAGCATCTTTTTTCCCATTTGTTGTTCAGTTGCCCAGAGGGAGAGTTTGTATCACAGCCTGGGGGCTTCTCTTTTGGTTGTAGTTTAGATTAGTGACTTGGGTTTTGGACTGAAGGGATGGCTTTGAGGTGCTATTACTATCGTAGGGGCAGGTGCTCAGCTCGAGCCAGGCTGGGGGTAGGCTCAAGGTATTCTGACAGAGCAGCAAGCCCAGAGCAGGGCAGAGTGTGGGGGGCCAGCAAGCCCCGAGCAGGGCAGTGAAGGCCCATGGAGGGCTGGAAAAAGGCTGGGACTCAGAAGCCAGGTCCAGCATAGTGAGCCTAGGCTATGGGAACCACCCAAGAGAAAAACGGGCTGAGGCCAGAAAGGCCAAGCTCCAATAAGCATATTACGGGTATCCCAAGACACATAGATAGCCCATGAACCAGGGGGTGAGTCCTGGCTTGGAAGGCCCTGGGGCAGCCTCCATTCTTTCAGGATTTGAACATCAAGGTATGGTGGGTGAGCAAAGGGGAGAGATCCCCTGAAAGGCGGACCTAGCTAGGGCTAAGCAGCCACCAGGGGGTGCTGTGGCCACCCCCTGGGACCACCATGTTGTTACATGTACTCATGTATGATGAAATTTGGATGTTCAGTGACCTTTATATGAACTATCCTGATTATTCAAGCGTACACAGTTGGGTTGGAGATCTTGTGAGAACAGAATTTCTTGCTTCTGGTCAGGCTGGGAAAACCACTGAAAGAACAGCCAGACTAAATCGAGGAGGATCACAGTCAACCTCAAATTATGAACACTATGAACCTATCACTCATAAACAGAAAGTTTTTAAAAATATCTAATCTAAATTTCCTTTCTTACAATGTCAGCATGTTACTCTTTGTCCTGTTTCTTATGGATGCTGAGAACTGTCAATCATCATCTTCTTTATAATAACCCTTCTTTATAACAGCCCTTGATATCAAACGTCAGCCTTCTCTTCTTTTTTCCCAGGTTTTCTAGGCCTCTAATCATCGTTAGTCACTTCTGGACTTTTTCCAGTTTGTCTACATCTTTCTTCAAGCACAGCTCGCAAATATGAATATAGTATTCCAGGTGAGGCCTTATTAGTGCTAAATAGAGTGGAAGAATCACTTCTGGTGACTTGCATATGACAATCGTGTTAATATATATCAGTATGCTATGAGCTTTCTTTGCATTATACTTTTGCCTTTCACTTAGCGTGTGATCCACAATACCCAATACTTTTCTGAAGTACTACAGCCTAGACAGTCTCTCTCCTTTTTATATTTGTGCATTTGATTGTTCTCTCCTAAGTGGAGCACTTTGTACCTGTTCTCACTGAAGTCCATACTACTTATTTCAGACTATTTCCCCCAATTTATCAAGCAACATCACCTCAACACCTCCTCAGTAGCACCACCTCAATACTACCACTTTATCTGTCACTTTAAATTCTAAAGTTCCCTACAGTTCAGTCAAGTATCACCAAAAATTTACTAGTATTAAACTCAATTCCATCTTTCAATTCATTAATGAGGTTATTGAACAGTACTGGACCCAGGACAGACCCCAGGGAACTGCACTTGATACCTCTTTTCACTCTGACATTAAGCCACTGGCAATTGGTCTTTGAGCATGATTAGCCAACCAACTATGTCCTCACCTTTAAGGAGATTCATCTAGATTGTGTTTTATTAGCTTACTTGACAGAATCTTAATTTATGCTTACTTTCTTTTTAATTCAATAGTGGGACAACTGATTTCTATTACAACCTAGAAAGCTAAGTTTTGGTGCTCTGCATATTTTTTAGGAGTAGACTGTTGAAAATTGTATCGTGTTATTCAACATTAAACAGTGAAATGTCCTTCTCCTACTATATTCAACACAAAATGACCTTGTGGGGACTTTGGCATTGTCAGCCTCAGTTTCTTGAGCTCTTCCACAATGTGGACTTCATTGTCCTAGACGCACTGCCCCATGATCATTTCTCCCCTGGATACTAATACTAATCCCTTAAGCCCTGGGGTTGAAACAATATCCTTGTGAAAAAACTATTTCTAATGTGGAAAACTAATATTGGAATGGCATTTAATGCATTTCTAGCTTCTGTTTATTAGATGTAAGAGTGTGGAATAGGGAGGTGATCCAGAATGACAGGATCATAGAAAAGTAAGGCTGGAAGGGACCACATGATGTAATCTAGTCTAACCCCCTACTCAAAGCATAATCATCCCTGACTAAAACATCCCAGCCAAGTGTCTGTCCATCCTCCTCTTCCAAATTTCTAGCAATGGAGATTCCACAACCTCTAGGTAGCCTGTTCCAATGCCTGACCACTCTCATAGTCAGAAAGTTCTTTCTAATCTCCAACCTGAATTTCCTCTGCTACAGTTTGAGGCCATTGCTTCTGGAACTGTCGCCTACAGGTACAGAGACAAGGTCATCTCCATCCTTTTTAGGTACTTGAAGACTGTTATCAAGTCCCCACTCAATCTTTTATTATCTAGACTAGTTCTTTCAGCTGATTATGTGATCAGTCAACTTAATATGGACCTCCAGTGAAAGCTCTGCAGATAAGTGGTTGTCCATGGACCACTGTTTAGGAACCATTTCACAATCACCCCAGGAATAGTATTCTTCCAGTGCCAACCTCCCCTTTACCTTGTCACTTTCCCACATGGACAGCCTAATCAGATGCAATCAGCAAAAGGGTGGAGTAGGCTGGAAAAGATAGGTTTTGGCTACCAAAAATGGATAGTACTTTACTTGGCTACAGAATATTAGAATAATTTCCAAATAGAGGTCTTTTTCTTTTCACCTTTAGCCTGCAAATCTATCATTATTTATGAAGACAAGAGAAGCTCTGCTGTATAAATGAAAAAAAAAAAAAGAAGCTCTGCTGAGTTTATGAACCCAACAAGAAAGGCAAGGGCTAAGACGATTTGTTATGGAACAGTGATAATCTCCCTATGAAAGCAGATCAAATTGCACTTATTTGTATCACTGAGTAACATCACCAGGAATTGTTTATGGTCAGTGGAATGAAACAGAAGGGAAGCGAGAACTACCTTGGCTGGCCTTCCACAGAGAGCCTGATGCATTTATGACTCAGAGAGGAAAAACATGTTGAAGTTTTCGGTCCAGTATTTGTTTTGAAGATTGCGTAACCAAATCACCACTATAACCAAATAGACTCTCTGAGCTTAATTTGCTTCTATTTCAGTTAATCTTATCTGCCTGCTTCTGTGATGTATTTTGCTTCATCTGTTTTCCGCTCCCTCTTCCCCCTGGCACCCCTGCCAACACCACACCACCACCACTGGTCACTTACTTACTTTTAATCTTAAGAGTCTGAAGACCATTTGAGCAAAGATGTGAAAGAAACTTTCTGTAATTCCCACATGGTACCATTTAGGAAATCTGAGGGAAAGGCCAAGATGCCAACATTCATGATTTGTATAAACTCAACATTAAAAATCAGAGAGGAAAGTCTTAGAAACTGATTTACTGCAATATGAGGGAAAAGAGCCTCTTTCCATTATTACTTGTGTTTTTTAGGGTCTGCAACAGGTATTGTACTTGCATTATATGCAGGAAAGGATAGGCGTTTCAGGGGAAGAAAACAGACACACTGTACAAATGCTCTTGAGCTCAAGATCTGATAACTACATTTTAACATCTGGCCACACTGTGCCATGATTCCCTTGGGATGAATAAAACCAATGCTGCACGAGTGGGGATGGGAAAATGATTGAGTCTTGGTAAGCCAGTACTTAGCTTAGGAGTTCAGGAGAATCATCATTGCTCCTTCTGATGTCTGCAGTTTTTGTAGCAAACTAGCATGGATTAATTTTATAAATCTGATTCCTTCCACAAATGAACAGGGTCCCTGATTCAAAGGCAATTGTGCTGTGCAATGCAAAGGAACTTTTCTGTAATGTCCTGGTACTGCTTCTTGTATGATTATGATCTAGTGGCAGCAGGTTGAGTTTTCAAAATGCTTTTCTGGCCTTGTCTACACTTACTTGGATCTCCTGGAAGAAATTTTGGTGAAAGCCAGCAGCTGCTACTGCCAAGCCACCAAAACACCTGCACCTCTATGCTCTTCTGACAGCTCTGCACAGCTCCACTACAGTGCTGTGTTGCCAGTGTATCAAGTGCAACCTGTAAAAGCATCAGCTGCTGACTTGTCTGCTCAAAGTAGCAGAAAGTCTGAGGATGATTCCTGTTAACCCCTGACTCCATGTGGCGCCCAATGACTAGGGAGATGACGGTCCAATTACCTGGGGATCTGGGTAATTAGCCAGAGCAGAGCAGGGAGCAAACACCAGCACACATTGCTTGCAACAGCTTTTTATTAAAATGGAGACAGCTTCGGATTAGTTCCCACACCGATAGAATATGGGGAGCCTCAATGAAGAATATTTTTTTCCCATATTTATACACTTTGGTTTATACTCATTAACATTCATTCTACCTCTGTCCCTCCTCCTGTTGTACCCATTTCTCCTCCCATCTCAAGCTCTGCCTCTGTTTACTGTTTACTTCATTAACATGTAATTGCCTATGCATTTCCTCCATTTACATGCCCCTCTGCTAAGAGCGCATGAGTAAGACCATGAACTCTGGTACTCTTGGTCACTTGCTGGTTCTTTCTTGTTCTTTGCTGATTTCAGCACCATCTCCAAGGTTTGGCTTCTGTCTCATATTCTGACAATAGCTTGTGGGCTGCATCTTGTTCTTCTTACACAATGGGCTCTAACACTACTTTGTTTAGAAAACCACTTGCCTAAGCATTTGCAAAATTGGTTACTTTTAATATATCATCCAGCCTTGTGACCAGCAGTTTTTTGCTGAGACACAGGAAAAAGCCTTCATTCAGCTGCACACTCAGCACCCCCAGATTCCATATTGTTGCCCCAACATCCAAAGTCCATATCATTACCCTAACAATTACATACATCTTAGCTGATTGCTGGGTGGCAGTAGGAGCCTTTTGCTCAGGAGATGTGGTCCAACTCTGCTGGGAGAAAGGTAAGTACTGCCACCAGAGAGGAGCTTTCAGTTTAGAAGCGTTCAAAGTGTTGGCTGTAGAAGTTGAGTTCTGCAGGCAGAACACTGTAGTGCACACCAGGCCTACCTCAAGGCTCAACCTCCAGATGTGAAGCATGCTAGCAGCTAAAAGATTTGTGTTACAGCTGACAACTATTATTCCAGGATTTCCAACACTTTGGCATAGGTGCATGTCATCATTGTCTCTAAGAAGGTCTCCTGATGACTTCCAGTCATTTTTACACCCATTCTTTTCTAAACAAAACCCCCAAACTCTCACATTCACAATTAACTTGGATTTGGAATTTTTTCTCAACAAATACTTTGTACAGTAGCCCTACAGGAAGAATGGATACTTGATGGTTAAAGCCAGCAGAATGGGGCTCTGTGAGAACTTCAGAAACTTTCTGCTCTCTAAAATGGAGGCAAAGCTTCTTTGTCCATTTAGATTTTAAACTCTACTGAGGGAAGGACTCTCTCTGTACAATGCTCAGCACAATAATATTAGTCATTGAGGATGCCTGTAGGTGTGCAAGATGTCTGCTGCAATGCTCTGTAATTACGTGTAATTACAGTGTGTTGGAGCAGACTCGATTAACTGAGTCTGCTGGAGCATGCAAGCACTTTGACTAAAGCTTGGTAAATAAGCGTTACGTAAAGCACCTCTGCCACCATTTTGAAACATGGGACACTGAGTACCCAAGGTGCTGTGGGTGCTTTAATTAGAGCAGCTCCCAAAAGCCTCTCTAATTAAAGCACCTCCCCCTACCCTGACCCCAGGCACATGTAAAGATGCCCCTAGATTATTCTGTAATACAAATAATACTGATTTTATAAACAGTATTCATACATTTATTCTCTAAAATGGATTTACTCCCTGCTAACATAAGGGACATATTATAAATAGAACAGACTGTCCCTTAAAGGAGGAACAGTCAGCCCTGTTAAGAGAGCTCAGCTCTGGGCCAGTTGGCTATGGAGGGAATGACCTACAGGGAGCTCTAAAGTGAGGAGGAAGTAAGCTGTGAAGGGAACAACTTGCTGCAAGAAGGGAGGTTGCTGTGCTGGGCCCAGAGCAGAAAAGGGCTTTTCTCTTAGTGTATGGGGCAGGACAGCAGATTTTCTTTTGTTTGTTTATTTACTTAAAAGACTGAATTTTGCTTTAGATCACTGATTATGACACTCATGAAAGAGTGAATTCTCCTGCAGAAGCCAACAGGATAAATGACCTGCTTGCAAGACACAATGACTGTAACTATCTCTATTCCGTGCCTGATCACTAGGGGGGAAAAAAGAAGGTAGTTCCATTGTTTTTGCATTGAAAGCAGAACATGATGGATTCATAATTTCTGATTCCAGCAAATTGTCTGTGATTAAGCCTTGAACATTACTCTATTTTCCATTCAAATTTCAGTGTGTACTTTACTGGGAGTAGACTAATTCAGGAGACCCTCCAGGAGCAGTTTACTTGTTACAGTTTACTTCAGCATTAATTGCACATGTAGACATGTAGACACACCCAGTATGTGTGTAACTTGGGTTTAACAAATGTAACTTCCAGTTGATACCTAGGATTTTGCAGGGACTTTCTTCTTCCTCAAAGAAAATAAGGTTTTAAATTTCCAGTGGCAACTTGAAACTTTACTTGATCTGTATCTCTTTGAAATATATAATTCCTTGGGAACAAGTAAAGAAAAATGTTACATCTTATAATAATGGCTTTCTGGGATAGATCTATAGTTTGAGTCTCTCTCAAATGTCTGTACAGTACCTTATACACTTAAGACTTTAAATTAAAAATCATAATAATATTGCAATCCCAACACATCGCTATAGACAATGTTACTCCATTGGAGCATTCTGATATAGTATAGCATCTTCTAAGTTTTATTTAAAGCCCAGGCCCTGATTTAATGAGCAAGTCATTAAAACTATTTTAGATTTAGTAAAAACTGAAGAACGGAACAAACTAATATCTTGTGTCAGAGCATTTTCTGTGGTGTATGTGCCCTGCTGTTGTCAGAAGCCGTGAGACCAGGAATGCATGATTTGCCATAGCTGACCCTAATGGCAAATATAAGGGAGTTCTTCACCGATGCTATTGAACTGATTTTGGATTCATACGGTGCATAAGAGATAAAAATGTTCACCATTCTAATGATTTCTGTACTCTGGTTTCCTGCCTTCAACAGTTTCTTTGGAATAAAATATAAAAATCTTGAACAAAACATGATATAATGGCATGTAGAAGAGAAATTCCTTCTGGCTCCCTGACTGACAAGTACCTTACACCCCGAAGCCATAGAGTTGCTTATGCTTTCAAAGCTTTCAACGTATCAGTCAGAGGGTTTCAGAGCAATTGTTCAGGATGCTGTGGATAGCTATTTTCTCCATCCTCCTTCCTTCCCCATTTCCCAGCTTTGTCTTTCTTGTCCCATCCTAACGTGTCCATCTTTCCAGTTTCTCACCTTTTTGCAATGCTGCAGGTAGCATGGGAACAATAAACAGTCACTGATCAGATATTTCTGTGTTAACTAATACTCATAACCAAAGGAGGCTGAGTAGTGACAAGGGGAGCACTGATGTCTTAAATTGCATGGAGCATTCAGAGAAATAAGAGAATAGTTTCAAATGCAGGATGCTCCTTAAAGCAGACCCATTTCATTTGTAGCTGAAAATATTACTACCAGTAATAAAGCTGTCCACCCTTTCAGACATCCAGCCACTGAGCCTTTACTCACCTGTATTAAAAAAGATGTGGAAGGGCTACAGTCCCCCAAACACCAGTCATAAGAGAGGAATGTTTGTAGTCATTAGCCATGGGTGTAGCTGAAAACGCCTATTGAACAGATAAAACCTCCCAGACACAAAAAGCAGCTGTTGTGGGTCAGCCTGTGATGTCATTAATAACCAGCAAATCTGAAGCAACTTCCCTGGAGCTACTTCATACTATACAGCTGTGTGCAACTGGGATCAGAACTTGGTCAGTGCTGGGGGGAGTTGGATAGTCTGCAGCACTAACCACATAGTAAAATCTGCACCACAAGGCCTCATTGTAAGGAAACTGGCTATAAACTTCTCACAGCCTTTTGCAGTCTGACATGTGACATCTCCTAACCATTGTTTGCAGATAGCTCAGATGCTGAAGAATCCACTGAAAAGTTTATATTAGGTCACTTTATGCTTCTGATCGGGCTCTGATAATTTAGTGCAGCTTCAGCTTCCTTTCTGGATTCTGACCGGCTCTGTGATGATAGGGCACAGTGTGCTCTGGCTTTAACTTTGCTTCTCCCCTGTTTCTATAGACCGGGCACATCTACACGAGACGTCACCATGCAGTACATTGTTGCTACCACACAGTAGCATTGCCAGGCACTAACTGTGCAGCAATGATCCTGCATGGTCGCAACAAGCTACTTGAACAGTAGCATCGGGAGAAAAAAAAACGTGTCGACAGTACTGCACAGTAACTCTGGTTACTCTGCAGTCATTTGGTACTTAGTTATGTGCAAGTACAACTGTGAAGTCTGCCACTCATGTAGATGGGGTCACTGCATTGGATCTGAGCCTCTGTTCCGGATTCTGGGCTAGGTTTGGAAGCAGCTATACCCTCCAGTCTGCAAACCGTATTATGGCATGTGTTCTCTTACTATTCTGAATCCCCACAAAAGGGAACAGCAAAGCTTTATGAAAGAAAATCCCCAGCACAGGTATAAAATATGCTAAGAGTTACAGAAAACAACAGTTATGTTCCAAAAATCAGTGGTTTAAGGGCAATGGTAGGAAAATGACTAAGTGCTGCCCCAGCTCACAGGCAATACCTAGCCTGATCCAACTGTTCCTTGAGCCTGAGTTGGGGCAGCACCCGCCCACTAGCAGCCTGCCCAGATGGCCGCAGGGGGCGCTACCATTTTGGAAGGAAGGACTGGGGCCCTCTGCAGCTCAGGGGCTGCTCAGCCCACTGGCAGCTCACCCCCGGCTGTGGGCTCCATGGAAAAAAAAAAAGATCCAGCCCCTCACTGCTTTTGCTTTCAGCCCACCTCTCCCACAGCAGGGGGATGAGCTGTCAAAGGCTGCAATGTTACAAATAGCTACATTGCAAACTAAACTACATGGGGGTGTGGTTTAGTTTGCAATATAGCAAACTGATTTAAATCATGAATCCCCACCCCCACCACTACCCCCTGCCGCATGTGTACAGCCTGATGCAATTAAACTGCAAAAATGGCCAATTTTTATCATGTGTACAAGTGCCCTACGGGTGTATATCACATTGAAAGGATCACCTTCTGGGTCCTGCTCAAGCAGTGTAAAGCTAATGAAAAGCCATTTATTTTCTGTATTTCCATGGCCTTGTAGGAATATCCTTGTTTTAAAGGGAGCCTACAGAAGGTGTAGAGCCATCAGACTTCCCCAAGTTATGCCAGGAATGGGACTAGCCCTAGGAGATTCCAAGGGACATGAAGTAGTATACAGATATCTTCCTGCACTGTGCATATACGAATTGGACATGTACCATATGTACTCGAATCTAAGCTGACCCTATATTTAAGATGACCCCCCAATAATTAGATTCTATGTATGGGCAGATCCCCCCCCCCCACATATGCAAACCTAAGATGAGGGACTTTTATCCTCATGGTGACTGGGGAGGATGGGGGAGAACCTCATCTTAGATTTGAGCAAATATGTCAATATTACATTTTATTTACAGCTTGAAGAATATATCCAGCATAAACTTATTATATCATGCCTCATCCTCCTGTCTTCCTTTTCTACAGTTTATATTACAAAACCTGTGCTGAAAGAATGTTATATGGGTTGCAGAATCAAACACTTGACACTTGTGTTATTGTTGCCCACTCCAAATTAGTTCTTCCTGTGTGGAATAGGCTGTGGGTACCATGAGTTGTTTTTTAAGAGGTGGTCAGGGACAGCCCTGTCTGTCACACACTCTTCCATCTGTGAAAAAAGTGGATGGCTTCTGTTCCATTTGGTACTGCAATAGAAGACGAGCTGGGTTTGGGCGATTTAAGAGGAAGGCCAGCCCAGACTAGCATTCTGCCTCTTGCCTTCTCCCTTGTTCCTGACACCAAGGGCCTGGAAAGTTCCTGCCATGTCATTATCTCCAGAAGGGAAACTGGAGTTCTGGGGCACCTAGGCCAAGTCCTGGTGTGTATGGTTGGGTGGGAGAGGTTTAATCTGCACTGGCTGGTTATCTTCTGCTAACCTTGCTGCTATAGCTGCTGTGGGAGTTCTCCAATGTTTCCAGGTCAGCCTGTACTGACATAATTGCTTTGGCAGTGGCATGAGCCCAGGCCTTCATTCCCATTTGCTATTTGGCAAATTTAGGCCACCTGCATGGAGATGATGAGCAAGAAAAGGGAAGGAGTGATTTTTGAAGAGTTTATATTTTGGTCAAATCTGAGCAGAATGTCACAGGGCTGGAGAAAGGCACTGGAGCTTCAACCCTACTGAACTTCAAAGGCTTGCTAAAACTATGGGAACGCTTGAAGCTCTTCTGATAAAAGCCACAAGAATCTTCATAATGAAAAGTTTGAGGTAACTAAAACTTAGTTTAGGAGTCGCAACAAATATTCCTTGTAGCCTTGTGATGCAATGTTGCTGTGTATTCTTGTACAAATGCCTTCACTTTTCTGTTCTCTCCCTTCCTCCCAGCTTTTGAATGTGTTATCTGTTACTTCACTGAGGCAAGAATTCTTATTGTTTGTACAGTACTAACAAAATGGACCATTCTTCTGGCTAAACTCTCTTAGTGCATGTATAACAACTATTAGCTATTTTTATTATGAAAAATAAGTTGGACCCCAAACAGATTAATGGTCTCCCTTTATGGCAAGTTCATCATAATCATATCCTCTGAGTTCAGTTCATGTTATTGGTTCAATCAGCTGTGCTGATTGAATTGGAAAATGTGAGTATTAGAATCAGCTCTACTAAACTGTTCTTCAGTGAGAGACAAAGTCCTGGTCTGAAGTGTTATAGCAAGCAAATGATAGCACTTTCTTATGTAAGGAGGCAAGAAATCTGTTGTCAAATTTAAAGTTAGAAAAACAACAATTACTTGTTGCGACAGGAATGTCAAGGAGCCTTGCCTGGTTTTGTCCATTTGGCGTAAGACACCTTTGTTTATGCCAGGCTGAGAGAAATGATTGAATTTCTGTCTTCCAGCTAAACATGTTGCACACTACTTTTATTAAGGCTACATAAATCACCAAGAAGCTAGAACTGTGGACACAAAGAAACAACTTTTAAGCTACTAGAAATACTATCTTATACAAGTGTTTCTTCTTTTAGCATATTCCAGGAAATTCTGAACCTGGAAGTACATCTACTGTGGACCCGCTTCCTCCCTACTACTAATATTGGTTTTCCATGACAGCAGATTAAGACTTCATTCCTGGTTATAAAAAAAAATCCCAGTGAAATTATTAGAATTAATTATGGGACATCATGACAAATGATCCTTTATAATCAACTTTTTTGTTCTTTAAAGTCCATATAATAAATAAGAAATTACAAGGATTGGAGAATTTCTGGTCTCTGTCCTCAGTTCTTCCCTCATTTAGAGAGTCTGTTGGAAGTAAGCACTTCTCTTTTCCCTTTATTCCTCTTCTTTTCTACAGTGGATTTTTTAATGAGAAGCAAGCACTTACTAGTGTTCTACATTTGCTGTCTTTTAGCCTTGGTGATGAAGACGTTTTGCCAGACCTTTGTAGAGAGGATATTGTTACATGTGCAGTTCTACCACCCTCATATCGAGGGACTCTACTGCTGTTGCTGCATTTGCATTCTCTCTAAGGAATCCTCACAACTAGTGTGCAGAAAAAATGATCTATAGCTCTCATTTGCCACCTGCCAAACTCCACTAATATTATCGTATCACTAGAGGTGCAAGAAAATGCAGTGGAGGTCCAAGCTCTGTTGTGACACTCAGAATGGCTTAATTTTGCAGATTTCAAATGATTGGCTTGAGAAAATAAGACATGAGCTTCTGTTTAGGCTGAAAGTTATGAGAAAATGTTAGTAATTGTTTGTCTTACATTATTGCTCCCCTTGGAAAAATTCTTTACAATCTTTAGGTATTAACTTACACATTTCAGGGTGGTCCCCAAATTACAGTGCAGACGTTTTTAAGGCTTCAAGGCCTTTTATGGAACTGTCTTGCAGAGCGATATCTACAGAGTTAGTCATTTGGTCTGCCTTTTTAACAAGCTTGTACAGACTCCAATCCCCTCACTAGTGGTTAGTCTTCATTGACCTTAGTAGCCTACTGCTGCTGTTAGACAATGAGGATATTTCTGCAGCTTCAGTAAGAAAGGTTGCTTTTGGTCCTGGGTTAAAACCTTATAAAAAAGTTGCTCTGAATTAAGTTGTCTCCTCTTACACTAGTATTTTCCAAATGGCCAATGAACAGAGTTTAGAACATCTCTAAATAGATGTCACAAGTGTCTCCTTATAGCAGACTGCCTAATCTCATAGCGGATGGAGTCCAGAGACAGAGATTGTCTTTGGGTGGACACTACACATTGGGTGACATGGTTTGCATCAATGATAATCTAGAGAGTTGGCTACATGATAGTGAGTCCTTTAGAAAACCATGCTTTTTCTGCCTTTGAGCAGTAGTTCTTTAACAGCTTGTCACGTGCTGCAGCCTCCTTATAGGCATCAAAATTGCAGGAAACTTCGTGCAGAGATAAATTAACCAAGTTTTGGCTTTTACTGGAAAAAACCTTCATCAAAATTCAAGACTATATCCCTTTACCTGCTGTGATTTTTATTTTTCAGTTTTGTCTCTAGTAAAAGTAGTTATTGATTAAAATGTCTTGCTTTTAACTCTGCAAACATGAAATTTGCATAGAATCTCACACTAAAAATCAGGGATAGGGAAGTCACCACTATCAAGCGAAAACTACTTCTTAGGGTCTTGTTACATGCGGTGGCTCCTGGACCAGACCTGTGCCAGGGGGGTTGAATTTCCAGCAGTTGGCAGTTGACCAATTGGTGGATCTTGGCTCTTCCCCTGAGTCCCCACCCACCACAGCCAGCCAAGCCGGACAAAAGATAGCCCAAACAAAGAACATGTGGCACTTACACACATGCGGGGAGCCTGCTCCAACGTGCTGGAAATCTAGCGCATCGGAGCAGACACAGTTAGTTGAGTCTGTTGGAGCACATAAAATGACACACTCTGGCAGCCTCGTGCATCGTGTATCAGTGGCACAGCACAACTCCATCCTAAGAAAATGGCGGTGGTGTGCTTTGAACTAAAACACATTCGATGTTCAAAGTGCACCACCACCATTTTCTCAGTGCGAAGATGTGCTGTGCTGCTGATATGTGTGATGCATGGGTGCTTTTAATTAGCAAGGCTTGCTAATTAAAAATACTGGGTGCTGCAACAGGAGCATGTGTAAAAATGACCCTAGTGTCTGTTTCCCTCCAGCAGCGAGGACTGCTCCAACCCAGCTCAATGTGCTGTAGTCCTGGGTGCTGTAGTTTATTGCATCAAATTAATTTCATGTGTAGACGTGCCCAGTGAGGAGTTAAGCCACTGGGGCCCAAAGCAGGAAAGGATTTAATACCTCCATGTACAATTTACTCACACTTCTTTCCCTTAAATTGTGTCATCACCAGGGATCCTGGTAGTCTCTGTTTAAAAATCCCAAATTCTCTGATAAAAATCCTAAACCCTCATTTATTCATGATTAAAATGAAACACTGTTATATATATATAGGTATCAGTTGAACACAATGTTTTATTGATATACTTACAATTTTAAAGCATTTTGGAAATACGTTCTAAATACCTATATATTTTGGCATTTGATTTTGGGTTTCTTTTATCATGGAAAATCAGAGCTCCCCCGCCTCCTTTGCTCCCCAGGACATGGGTCCAGCTGTGGCTTTCCCACACAGCTGCTTTGTGGTGCTAAGCAGCCCTGATGTGCCATGCCTTGCCCCCGCCTATGCCTTTTCCCCTCACTCCCAAGCCACCGGCCCCCCAGCCCTGCCAGTGCCCACTTCTGACCCACACATGCTCACTTCTGACCCACAGTCCTCTCCCCCCACCAGCTGCCCCCACTCGGGCCCGTGTGGACTCACAGGTCTGTGGGGACACAGTGGGAATGGCCTCCAGCATGAGATGCAAGCAGTGAACCTCATGCAGAAGTACAGGCAGTGGCTGGGGCACCACATGCTGCCCTGCACCACTGGCTGGGGCTGGGGCTCGGGCTGCAGTATGGCAGGGAGGACCAGTGCCATGCTCCACACCAGCAGCATGAAGTGGAGTGCGGCTCTGGACTGGGCCATGCTGCAGGCAGCAGGAGGAGGGCGAGGGGCAGGAGTCTCATTCAGGTCAGAGCACTGTGGCTGCAGCTGTGGTGACTCTGGCTCCTGTGAGTGCCAGAGGAGTGAGTCTGGCCCTGGCGCAGGCTGGAGGAAGGAGGAGGGGATGCCTGTGGCACCTCCCAGCCTGGGCAGGAGTTCTCACACTGCACTAGGTGGCTTGGCCACAGCCTCCCTCCCACCTGGACAGCATCTCCCAGTCATCCTGCTCCTGCCCCTGAGAGCATGGACACCAGACCTGGCACCACTGGCCTGGCTTACACTACTTCCCACTGCCCCCAAAGGACCCCTCCACTCCCTTCCCCCGCTGGCAGGGCAGGTGCCTCTGGGCAGGCCCCCACTGGCAACAGCACAGAGCTGGGCTCACCAGTGGCACTGAGTGCTGCCTCAGCGCCCCCTGCCCCACCACAGCCCCAGTGCCTGGGCTACCTCCAATCACCCTTTCACCTCGCCTTCCTGCCTCAAGCAGCACCTTGCAGACTGGAAGACTGCCATCCTGCAAACAGAAACCTGCAGTTTCCTGCAGTTTTCTCCTTTAAAGGGGGAAATCTGTGATTTTTTTTCCTTTAAAGGAGAAAAACCATGTTTTTCTGAAGGAAATGGCAAACCTGGATCCCTGGTCATCCCTCCATCTTTTCTCTTCTATACTGTCTGCTTTATAGTGCCTCCAAGAGAAGACTTCATGCCATTTCACCCTCCTTTGGTTCATTTTTTGAATTTTCCTACTGCAGCTTTCCCCTCTGTCAGCTCTCCTGAGCAGTTGAAAAATTGGGGTCTTTCCATGGAAAATGAAATTGTTGTTGGAAGGAAAGAGAACACCCTAAAAACTTAACATATTTGTTTTTCAGGAGAAGGAGGTGTTCATTGTTTAGTTTTCCAATGAATAATAAAGCAAAAACTTTCAAGGGAAACAGATGGGTGCTATGAAAATGTCCATTTTTTTTTTAAATTGCCATTTTTCCTCCCTGAAAACATTGACAAAAGAACTCCAACCATCAGTACTTGGTGTAAAGTAGGAGAAAAGTGACGTTATCAACCAAGGGAAATAATTGAATAGGTAAAGCAATGATATAGAGGAACAGCACTATTCAAAAGGGAGGTAGATCGTTCCAGTGGTCTGAAGTCAGGCAGAAGGCAGGGTAGAGATGCACCATATAGACTAAGTGAATCAGAGATGCATAAACTTTCATGATCCCTAGCTCACCTCATCAAATGCTGAGAAAAAGGAAAAAAAGATTATTATTACCTGTGAGATGCAGAGAGATTAGCAGAGATAGCAGGGCTATTAAAATGAGTCATAAAGCAATTGTCTGTGGTTAGTCTGCGGTTTTTAGTGTTTTTGTTTCCTGTCTTTTGCTCCAAGACCTGTAAATTTCCCTTGCGTATAAGGATTTTGAGGTCAGAAGGGGAGTAGCTCTTCTGTGACAAGTGTTCTACTGGCAATTGCGTCTCTGTTCTTTATATTTTTATGTGATTGTTCATTCTGGAGCATAATCTTCATCTAGTTTTACTCAGATAGTTTTCACAAAGGCATTTGATGCATGGGATAAGACATACCAAAATCTGTGACAGACAAGTGTTGAATCCATGGCTTCTGAGAATGTACCTATGTAGTGCTCACCCTTAACCTTTCCTCTTCACAGCTTTAAATTGTAGAGCTAAGACTGTTCCCAACATACAGCAGTCAGGAATTTGGAAGCTGCATGATGCTGACTAGATTTGTATACACATGCAGACATGAGAGAAGAGCCAGCAAGAAAGAAATATAGGTGGACTATGTCAAGCAAAAGTAGCTATTAAACTTGAACTCACGTTCTTGTGGTGAATTATGTTTTGTAGCTAAAGATTTAAAGATGTCTCCATGTTGCATGGGCCAATTCTTAGCTGCCACACGTGGCTGCAGGCAGCCAAACTTCATAAGTACCAGGTCCCCTGTGCAGCCGAAGTCAACCTCAAGCAATGGGCTCCCATATTTCCTGGAAAGTCCAGGATGTCTCTTCTGCTTTAGTGGAAAGAGACTGAAAGCAAATCAGGAACCCATAGGCAATAATCAAAGAGCCACTGATATTAAGTCTTGTAGGCTAGGGACAGATAATCAAAAAGCCTGAGTTGATTCAATCTTTGCAGGTTAGTCTAACCTGCAGAGAGTGAACTAGTTTGCAAGTGGACAGACATTCAGCACCTGCCTGCAGTGGCTCAAGCCAGAAGCCCAGGGGCACTAGAGCAGCCCTTCTGTCCACAGGGAAGCTAAGCTGAAGAGTGGCGGCATGGCCAGGCCCCAGCTGACCTGCCCTAGCAGCTCCTGGACAGCCAGGAAGGATCTGGGCACACAGGGCTGCCCAGGCCCAGAGGGGA
>NW_005841870.1:2676471-2689093 GCF_000455745.1 Alligator sinensis
CTCCTCCCTCTCCCCCAACACCGCGGGGCTGGGAAGGGGGCCTTGTTCGGTGGGGGGGACTCTTCTCCCTCCTCCTTCTCTGCTGCCATGTGGGGTAGGGAGGGGGGCTCTATGAGGCTGCCTTGCCCCAGAGGGGGACTCTTCCCCCTGTTTGTCCCCCATCACTGCAGGGTGAGGAGAGGGGGCTCTATGTGATGCTGCCCAGCCCCAGAGGGGGACTCTTCCCCCCACTCCTCCCCCACTAGGGCAGGGGACTCTCTGTTCCATACTGGGGGGAACTCTTATCCCTCCTCCTCCCCGCAGAGGGGCAGTGGGAATGCAGAGCTCATCTGGGCAGGGTGCAGGTAGGGGGTGTAGGGACTCCCACACACTCCCGCCCTGGCTGCCACCCCCACTGCCTGGCAGCAGCATCAGGCGGGGATGTCAGGGCACTTGTGCCTGATGCAAGCGTGGCTCCAGCCAGCACTATTCAGAGGAGGGAGTAGAGTTTGCCTTATCCCTGTGACTTTGCTCCCCATGCCTTAGCTCCAGCCCTCACAGTGGGGGAAGCCACACATTGGAAGCTGCGATCTCCTGCACTTCTGGCTGTGCAGTCCCCACACTCTTGTGGGAGTGGAGGGAGCTCCGCCTCTGCTTTCCCACAGAGTCCAGCACAGGGCTTCCCCATGTGAGTGCAGAGCTGCAGGCACACAGCATGGAGCCTCAGGGATAGAGACAGTGAGTGCTGCACTGGGGGTGAGGAGTGCAGCCCCATGCAGCCTGCCCAGCTACTTATATCCCCTGGGCTCTGAGCCACGTGCCTGAAGCTCCACACTTGCATGGGGAAGCCCCACACTGGACTATGCAGAGAAGCAGGGGCCGGGGCTCCCTCCACTCTTGACAGAGTGTGGGGACTGCGCAGCCAGGAGTGGGGGAGACAGCAGGTTCAAGTGTGGGGCTTCCCCTGCTGCAAGGGCTGGAGCTACAGGCATGGGGAGCAGAGCCATGGGGATAAGGCAAGCTCTGCTCCCTCCTCCACACAGTGCTAGCTGGAGCCATGCCTGTGTCAGACACGAATGCCCTGATGTGCCCACCTGCTGCTGCTGGCAGGAAGCAGGGGCTGCAGCCATGGGGGGAGTGCATAGAGGTCCCTACACCCCCCCACCCTCCCTCACACCTCACACACCCACATCCTGCCCAGCTGATCTCTGTAATCCCACTGCCCCTCTGTGAGGAAGAAGAGGAAGGGGAAGAGTTTCCCCCCGCAGCATGGAACAGAGCTTCCCCCTACCCCCCATCCCAGCTCTGGGGCTGGGCAGCATCATATGGAGCCCCCCCCCCAGCCCCATGGTGGGGGGGGGAAGGGGAGGAGGAGGAAGCATCCCCATCCAGCACCTCACAGAGTTCCCCTCCCCACCCTGGGAGGAGGAGGAGGGGGGAAGAATTTCCCCCAACATGGTACAGAGCCCCCGCCTCCCCATCCTGTGGGGCAATCAACCCAGCATGACCCCATTAAGGTGAAAGGGGCAGGGAGCAATGTTCTCTGTATGGAGCAGTGGTCCGTGAGCGCGCCGCCTCGGTCCGTGAGCATGTTGCCTTGGTCTGTGACCGTGCTGCCTTGGTCTGGTGTGGGACACTTACCGAAGGGGGCTGAAGGCTGGGGGCCAGGGGCTGGGGCCAGGGACTGGGAACTGGGGGCCAGGGGCTGGAGCCAGGGGCCAGGGGCTGAAGCCAGGGGCAAGGGGCTGGGGCCGGAGCCTGGAACAGGCTCTGCCCATTCCGGGGAAGTGCTCCGCTCCCCCACATCAGGGCTGGGGAATGGAGCACTTCCCCGGAGTCGGCAGAGCCCGCACCAGCCACCCACCCCAGCCTCCATCCCTGCCTTGCCTCACCTTGGGGAGGAGCTGCTGCCTGCCCTGAGTGAGGATCTGCCAGCTCCAGGACACTGTGGGACACACCCCTGGAGTCCATGCCAGGGAGCAGAGCAGTGTCCCGGAGCTGGTGGAGCCTCACTCGGGGCAGGCAGTGGCTCCTCCCCGAGGTGAGGCAAGGCAGGGATGGAGGCCGGGGTGGGTGGCTGGTGTGGGCTCTGGCAGCTCCGGGGAAGTGCTCCACTCCCTGGCCCTGATGTGGGGGAGTGGAGCACTTCCCTGAAGCCGGGGAGCCCGCACCAGGCTCCGGCTCCAGCCTCTCCTGGTGTGCGGCTTTGGAAAGGCTGTGTGCGGCCACACTTTTAGTTGTGCGCGGCCATGTGCACCTTAGAGGGAACCTTGGCAGGGAGGAAGGTTAATTCCTCCATCCCTTCCCTGCACCCAGGGTTTGCCAGCTCCAGGGGGCACCACTGCAGCCCCCTCCTCTCTGCTCCCCAGCAGACAGGCTGACCCTGGCTGTGGGGGGGGAAGAGGGGAAGGAGGAAAGAATTAACCCCTTCCCTGCCCACTTTGCCTTAACAGGGCTGTGCTGGCTGGTGTTTCCACTAGGGCGGGTCCCTGCTCCGGCTAGACA
The DNA here is from genome assembly GCF_000455745.1 of Alligator sinensis. Taxonomy (NCBI): domain Eukaryota; kingdom Metazoa; phylum Chordata; order Crocodylia; family Alligatoridae; genus Alligator; species Alligator sinensis. The sequence continues at coordinate 2,678,956 of NW_005841870.1, forward strand.
GCAGAGGGGAGGGGCCAGCTCTGCTGTGGAGCAGAGAGCCCTGCTCAACTGAGAGCATAGTGGGATGATGGGGGTGTCTGTTTTTTCTTAAACCAGCAAGGGATCTGGGGCAGATATTGCATAAACTGGTTTGAGCCAAATCAGTTAAGTCTGATACTACATTCAACCAGGGTTATCTCAAAATGGTTTTGGCCATTTTGAAACGGGTTTATGTGCACTGAATGTCTGTTCTGTTACAGGTTTAAACCAGTTTCTGATCACTTAAACCAGTTTATGTGTAATGTCTTTCCCTGGCCATAGGGTGTTGATGGGACCAGACACATAAGAGCATAAGAACTGCCACCTACTGCATCAGACTGTAGGTCCATCTTATCCTGTATCCTGAGTCACACTGGTAGAGTGGATGATGAAAGGGGGACTGACCAGTATGACCAGGTTTCTTTCCTCCTGTTTCTCTCCTACTTGCAGCCTCCAGCATGTAGGGTCTAGGAAGTTCTGAATCAGAGACTATACCTCGAACTCCCATGCTCAATAGCTACTTATTCCCCTTTCCTCCAATAATTTCTCTAATCCATTTTGATTTTGGATAAAGTGTCAGCTTCTGCAGTATCCTGTGGCAATGTGTTCCATACTTTAATTACACTATGTGAAACAGAACTTTCTTTTGTTACCTACTAGTTTCATTTTATGATCCGTAATTCATATTATGACCCCTAGTATGACCCTCTGGACAAAATGATGTATCCATCATTTTGCTCTCAGATAATTTATTAGCAACTAATCTTATGGGTATCTATAGTCATTTGGGGCTGATGACTTCTGGCTTTGTCTCACAGGACACTTAGTATGTGTTAAATCTGTGGATAGTCATGCAATAGTTAGAATGTGTTTTTAGAAGTTGCATGGTAATGTTTACTAGGGGTGTATGAAATGGGCCATATTCGATTTGAATTCAGATTCATAGATTGTTAGGGGCTGGAAGGGACCTTGCAGATCATCAGCTCCAGCCCCCCCGCTCTAGGCAGGAAGACAACTGGGGTCAAGTGACCCCAGCAAAGTGACTGTCCAGTCTTCCAGTACTTCCAGTCCACTTCTGGGTCCGCCGCCAAGCGCAATCAGTCATGGGGGGACTCTGGGTGCCCCCACAGAACCAAGAAGCACCAGTTGCCAAGCTGGGTGGTGGGGGGAGGGTCCCCTGCGTGCTCCATGGCGGACCCGGAAGTGGACCAGAAGTGGACCAGAAGTGCTTCTGGTCCATTTCCAGGTTGGCCGCTGAGCACACTAGGGACTCCCCTGCACTCCTGTGGGATACTCCATCTGCCCTACCATCTCAGCATTCACGAGCCGCCAGGTACCTTGAGGTATGTATAAAAAAAACATATAAAGCTGTGTCTATGTCTGAATCTCTTTGAATTTCTCCGAATTGATTTGGAGGGTTCCAATTCGATTTGGAGAGATTAAAGGTTCTCCTGATTCGATTCGGATTCAGAGATTCAGCCACCAAATTGGGCTGAATCGAATCAGTGACCAAAGCTTTGCACAGCCCTAATGTTACTATGTATCCTACATGCATAGGTCATGCTGTGTTGCTAGAGGGCTGCCAAACAGGCTTCTGGTATGGTGTGCTGGAGTGATTTTTTTCCCCAGTTTTCCAACAGCAGCTGAAAACAGCTGAATGCAGAACAAATCACTGACTGGATAACCATCTCAGTGAGTGGGGGACCTGAATTCTGATCCCTCCATGGCCTGGCATAGGATCTCCAATCTATCCTTGACCATCTATTCCAGTTGTGATTATCAGATCTCCAGGGGCTTCCTGAAGATGAGTGGTGGAACTGAGCAAATCCTTGTCCTGACTGCTCTAATCCACAGGCAGTTTTCTGCTTCATCCATGCAAGTGCCTGGTGTCACAACCCAAAGTTGTGAGTTTTTGTTTTGTGTGTGCTTCGGCACTGCTAAATTATGTTCCTGCTAAATTGCAGCTTCTTTGCACGGTGGAGTTTTCTGCTGCAGAGGAAAACCCCGGTGCAACAGAGAATTTTCCCGCCAATTCGTAGCTTTCTTTGCATGGTGCATTTCTTTTGCATCTCAGAAGTGCACGGTGCAAAGGAGTTCCCGCCGTTTGTATTTTGATTTGAGCCCCATTATTGGCTTGTGTTAAATTATGCACACGTGGCGGCTAGTAATTGGCTTGCTAGCCGTATAAAGAGCTTGGGTGGTTTCCGCCCAAGTTGGAGAGAAAGCAATTGGAGTCCGAGAGGGAGAGTGTGAAGATCTCTAAGCGCTGTGGATCCTTACGAACCCAACGCATTTCTTAAGAAGGCAACAGAGGTCTAAACAGCCTCTGGCCTCTCCCTGTCGCCGAGTGCAATCCTAGACGTATCCCTATCCTATATACTCAAGATCCAAACCCGCGGAGCCTTAACAACTCTGGGGCCAGAGAGCTGAACCAAACCCACGGAGCTTCGACAACTCCGTGGGAAAGAAATTGCCGAACCCGCGGAGACTTAACAACTCCAGGGCCCAAGAACCGAGTTTGTCGTAGTCCTCCAACGAGGATTTAAGCGGAGCTGAACCTGGAAACTGTCCTGCCTACACCGCGGCCATCTTGGGTGTAAGTAAATAATCTTTGAATCAACCACTACGCGTCTGTGACTAATTCTAGCCCGTGCGTGCCTTGCCGCTGCATGGTTTCCTCTGACCCCACGTGCCCGGGCTGCTGGCCACAGCCCGCGTGCGCAAAGATGGGTCCGCATATCGCTCCCGGCTCGCACATGGCGACATGGACGGGATCGGGAGGCGGCCTGCACACCTGGCTCCAATGAGGCATTACTTTGAGAACTGTGATGCTGCCACAGGCTTCAGGTTGACCCACTTGTGGGAGGCATAACACAACACTATGCAAGTTGGGATTTTGTGGGTTCAATGTCAGATGCCACCTTATCACTTCTACGCACTACTGGTGAGCTCAGACTGGTGGCTCCAGCTCTTGTTCAGAACCTGGAACAATGAGAAATTGCAGCCAAACTTTAGGATGTCCCATGGCATATTCATAGACCTTTGTGCCAAGCGGGCCTCCTGCTCCAATGCCAAAATATTGGGCTTCTGCACCCCACATCCATCAAGAGCTGCATGATTCTGATAATTTGGAAGTTGGCAAATTATGAAAGCCTCCATTTCATCACTAACCAGTTAGCATGGGACAGGCAATGGCAATGATAGTTATGCATGAAGTATGTGACACCATACTTGAGGAGATGAGGTCTTGGTTCATTCAACTCAGGGACCTGAAGAAAAATCATTGCTGGGTTTGCACACATGGGCTTCCTAAACTGTGTGAAGGCCATCTTTGGGACCCACATCCCATTCTGTGGTCCCCTCACTGTGCCTTGGATGACATAAATTGTAAAGGTTTCTTTTCAGCTATACTCCAAGGAGTTGTGGACCACCATGGGAGGGTGGATAGATTGGCCCTTATACTGGGACTGGGGAGTGGGGACTGGGATGCTGTGGGACCACAAATTGCTTGTATTATCTCTGTGGAGCAGGTTGATGACAGGTAAACATACATTACTTAATATAATCTGGAGATACTCCTTGTGTGAAAAGTCATGTTTGCTACAATACAAGCACACTTAGCAAGTATTTTACTGCTTGAATGCACAGACACTCACATTTCAAGTTCATTTAACTCATACTAAGTGTCCCATGTGACATTGCCCTTCACTTCTCCTCTATTTGCATTGCTCATTTCCTTAGGACTTGGTTCTGTGTAGCAAGCTCTCTAGAATGTTTTCCTGCCATGATAGCATTCCTTTCCAATGCTCCCAACCTCCTCCAAACCAAAACCACTCAATAGTCTCAGAGAGCTTTTGTAAACAAACCTTACAAGCTGACTCTATCAGAGGGAGGAATGCTAATGTGTGATAGATACACGTGCCCTTGGGTAGACTCAACTTTTATACTAATAGCTAACATTTAAAATGAGGGGGTTAGCATCCATTTCTTTCCACTGAACTTAGTTTCCGGAAGCTTCAAACACAGTAATTCTAGGAACTGTATATTATGTAATGTAAATACTGAAAACCAGCCGTGCAAGATGGAAAATGCCCCATGGGTTTGTGGCTTTTCTCTCTTTGTCATACAGTTTTCTTTTGTTACTTCTATGCATAGTTGGTTCCCAGGGTTATTGAATAACAAACAAAATAATTGTTCTGTTCTTTCAGGTGTTTATTGGATACCAAACAAAATAATTGTTCTGTTCTTTCAGGTGGTGATAATTAAGGACTATAAAACTGCCTGCTGCCCCTCTGTAGTCACCCTCCATTTCCCATTCCTGTCCAAGAAAAATGGAAAATGAACTATAGAATATTTTGAAAGGCTATTTTCCCAATAGCTGGATTTTTAAAATTAAAATGGGCTTACATGGAATGAGTTTTACTGGCACTTTAACTCCTTGATCTATTAAATATCCTGAAGAATCACACTGGATTAGATTGCAGTAAGACTCCAGATATTTACTGGGGCACAGTTGTGCAAGGGACGATAAAAATGTATCAGAAAGGTCAGACATCTACATAGTGCAGATCTATTTGGTTTTTGGGTGCTCTCTGGAAAGACTGGTTATTTTATCCAGCACTGACCGTGTCTACATGAGACGCTTACTGTGCAGTCATTTAGTACTTGTTTATAGCACTTATACAAGTACCAAATGACTGTGCAGTAACCACAGCTACTGTGCTGTAGCACTGTCAAATGGCTTTTAGGTGACACTGACTGTGCAGTAGTTTGTTACTACTGTGCAGTAGCATCATGTCACACCTTCTGCCATGAGATGCTACTGCACAGTAATAACGAACTAGTGTGCAGTCAGCATCTCATGTATATGTGGCCCCTGTGTAATAATTCAAAGGAAGTATCAAACATCTTGTCACTTCAGGACTTTTGGACTTTGTTAATAAAATGTATTTCTGAGTGATTGATGTCAGTTGTTACTGTTCAGTGTTTCTGCCAATCTCAAGGCTGGCGTCCAGAAAAAGTAGGTGCATACAAAGTGACTATCTGGGATGTCTGGTTTCAGTGACTTGCTCAGTATCACATGGGAACTTTATGACAGAGACAGGACTGACATTCATTTCTCCAAGGCAGTGTGCAGCTGCCTTAATCATGATACTGTCCTTTCTTTTTGTGAAATTCCCTATCTCAGTAACAACACACTGTTCAAACTGTGTAGTAAATGAGGCAGGGGAGCCCTATAGACAAAGCTCATTCACTACACAATCCTTAATATGTGCTATTCTGTGCTCTGTTTAAGGAAGATTTCTGTGAGAAGGGGAAAATGTGTGATTATGTGCTTCAAGGGAGGTAGTTAGCTGTTAGTCTGAAGGTAGGCAGAGGGCAGGGCTTGCAGACTATCTAATCTGGAGAGGCATAGCTTTTGTGAGTTACCACCCACTTTGTTAAATGCTATGATTGGACTTGCAGAGAGAAGGGATACTAAATAGAAAGGAATAAAGTACTTTAAATACAAAAGCTATGGGAAGGGGAAGGTAAGGAAGGGGCACTGCCAAGAGAGGCAACAATGAGTTAGAAAGATTAAATGGGATCAACAAACCAGTTGACCCACTGAGGGACGTTCTAATATTATAAAAGCCTAAGTAAGTCTGTCTGTCTGTCTGTCCATTACACTTTATTCATGCTCTGATTGGCTGACAAACAGCCAATCAGAGTGCGAAGAAGTGTTCTGACAGAAGGTAGCTCACCGCCATGATGGTGGGGACACAAGCAACAGAGCAGGAGGGTGGTGAGGCCAGCACAGCTGGCCTCGTCCCCCCCTCCCCTCCCCTCTGCTCCCTGGAGGTAGCAGCGACAGAGCAGGTAACATGGGGGAGGAGTGGGCCCAGGCCCAGTGTGGGAGAGAGGAGCAGGCCTGGGCCCAACGTGGGTGGAGGTAGTGGGCCCAGGCTTAACACAAGGGGAAGGGGAGTAGGTCCGGGCCCAATGCAGGGGGGGGAGGGGCAGGAGTGGGCCGAAGTGGGGGAGAAACCAGCCCCCTGCAGTTGTCGGGAGAGGGGGCAGAACAGCGGGCCTGGTCTGACGTGGTTACAGCAGCGGCTGGGGGAGGGAAGGAGTGGACCTTCTCCTGCTCTCAGGCCCGGGTGCACTCCTCCCCCATCCCCTTCCCCCATGTCGGCCCTGACCCTGCTCCTTGTGTCCCCAAGTGAGCTTGATGGTGGTCTGGCTTCTCCCCACCCTCGGGTCTGGTCCTCACCTGCATCAGGCCTGGGCCCGCTCCTCCCTTCCCCCTGCTGCTGTGACAGGGAGGGGGGAGTGGGCCTGGACCCCAAGCAGCAGGAGGGAAGGGGGAATGGGCCCGGACCAGGGGGGACCAGGGCTCTGTCCCTACCCACTCCTCCCCCATCATTCTTGATGGGCAATTGGCTAGTAGGGGTTATAAAAGCTAGTCTATGGAATGGGATAAGCATCCGTAGTCTCTGTTGAGACCATACCTGATACAGTTCAATCTGCAGATGACTTTTTGTTCCACAGTTTCATGTTCAAGTGGTTTTAAAGCGTTGTTGTTTAAGAACAGCTACTCTGAGTGCAGTGATGCAATATCTAGCACATTGAAGTGTCCAGAAAAACATAAAAGCCAGGGAAGGATGGTATGTTATCTGAATTAACATGCTTCAGTAGCATTTGGGCATCCTATTGATGGACCAGCACTAGGAGGAGAAGAAGGCCGGCAGCAGAGACATGGGGAAATTCAGGGACTTTAGGTTCAATTTCAAGCTCTGACTTAAACTGTGGTCTTGTGAGCACAGATTTTACTTATCATTTATCTAAAAAATGTAACCCATTCTTCCTCATCCCAAATAATCGTCTCTTTTCCACTCATGTCTCTTCATCACCCTGAGAAGTTTGTCTTATTCTTATTCTCTTCACTTAGCCATTCCCAGTGCTCATTCTTTAGGTTTCTCATCACACTCCTGCTAACCTTGCCAAATAAGTCCAAGACTTGCCTTTTTGAACAACTGATTCCTGTCCTAGTCTCTCCCCAATCCCAGTCTCCTGGCTCAGCCATTCCTAGTTTAGATCCTAGACCTTTGCCTGCCTATTTTAGCCTCCACCCCTGCTATATTCTCATGTGATGGGCTTTACCAGAATTTTAGCATGCACAAAATAGATTTTTCCCTGGTCAGAGTCATAGATGTGGCTGAATATTTTAGCTGTTTTTTTCCAAATTATTCAGCCTGAAATAAATTCCATGCATGGAAAATACCATGCCAAACAGTTAAGTTTGGCAAAATTATTGCAAATCAAACCAGGGTCTCATTATGTGAAGAGTCAAAGTTAGAAATAGGCAATACAACCAGCCCCAGATATAATTTTCTAAGGATCTGATGATGGTATGTATGCACATGATTTCTGTGTAGCCCTGTCTCCCAGGTAAGCTGGGGCCAAGCACCTTTCCCTGCCCCTGTGCATGTGATCTGGAATCCTGGTTAGTCTGAGACTCAGTCCCTATCCTCCTCTTTCTGCAAACCATCATTTGAGGGAAATTCTGCCCCTTAGGTTGGGCAGTTGAGAATCAACACATTTAAATCATTCAGTGCAGAGACCAGCATGAGACAGGAATGCACACGCTCAGTGCATGTCAGGGTCAGAAGCACAGATGCTGAGGTAGGGGATGGAAAAGAATGGTGTTTTCCACCAACTCAGAGCTATTTTTTGACATGTTCTCATTCAGTTGAGAGTGCTTACCACAGCAATGATATACTTCTCAGAGCCTTCTATGCTGCAGAAAATGTATAGAGCTCTTTCCGCAAACACTAGGCCCAGGCTTGGGACAGGGACCAGGTGTTTCCACATGCCTGTCCCTCCACCTAGTACATGTATTCGTCATAGCCTCACAATATGCCAACCTTCTTATGGCCCACCTGGAAGAAGAATTCCTCAAAAACTGCACCATCAAGCCCATGCTATACCTGAGATATACAGATGACATCTTCATCATTTGGACTGAAAACCTGTAGTCTCTGATTGATTTCCATCACAAATTCAACAATCATCACCCCTCCATCAGACTATCTCTTGATAGTCCAACAGCAACATTACCTTTTTAGACACCAACAGCAACATTACCTTTTTAGACACCATGATCAATATCCAAAATGGTAAAATATAAGCCACCATATACAGGAAACTCACAGACCTACATACATATCTATAAAGACCCAGCAATCACCCTAAACACACCAAAAAACCTGTAATTTAAAGCCAAGCTCTCTGATACCACTGAATTTTCACTGCAAATACCTGTGATCATCACCTCACAAATCTCAAAAGGGCTTTCACCCAACAAGGACACTCCTCCAGACAGAGAGATTGTACTTTTGAAAGAGCCACCTGGATACCACGTGATGAATTGCAAAAAGAAAATCCCCATGAATCACACACCATTAATTATGACATTCATGAATAACTGGTGCTTCCTGTAACTGGTGGGGGGCACCATGGTGGCAAGTGGGGACTGCCTGCAACCACTGGCAGCGGTGTCAGCGGCAGGGGCATGGGGGGTGAGCAGCAAGTGGTGGGTGGTGAGCGGGGACTGCCTGAAGCCGCTGGCAGACACATCAGCAGCAAGGTGGGGGCGACGACCACCCACAGAAGCCAGCAATGGCTTTGGCAGCAGCCAATCTTGGGGGGCCACGTGGCCACCTTTGCTCCCCCCATGTGTTGCCTATGATGACATATCATCCTTCCCTGGAACCCATATGGAAAATCCTCAAACAATTACAACCCATACAAGAAGAAGACCCAATTCTTAAAGAGGTCTTTCCAGAACCACCCATCCTAGCTTTTAAGCAAGCACCGAACCTTGCCAACCTCATCACCAGAAACAAACTTCCTATGACCCAAACCACACTGAATGGATCCAGACTATACCAGGACAAGAAATGTAAAACCTGCCAACACATCTCCACCAATCCCATAATAACTACACCCCACAACAGAACCATCAACATACCTGCACCTCCAGAAATGTAATATATCTCATCCAGTACACCAAATGCCCTGATGGAAAATACATAAGAGAAACCAAGCAACAACTGCATACCAGAATGAATGCACACTGAAAATCCATCAAAGACAAACATATCCAATTACCTGTGGGTGCCTGCTTCTCACAAGACAATCACTCCTTCTTGGATTTCACAGTTCTAATACTCAAAGGGTAATTACAAGACACCTTTTGTAGATGAACCTATGAACTTCACTTCATAAATCTACTGGGTACAATAAATCATGTGCTTAATATAGACATTGGATTTATGACACATTACAACTTACCTGACATCTGACACACCAGATAACCTGCCTCAAGCTGACCACTTGCATTCCTTCACACATTTCCCTCCCTTCCCTCCTCCCCTCCTATCTCTTACCCATTGTCTTCCAAACTTACACTGATTTGCATTTTCACTGAATTCTTTCTTTAGCTTCTTTTCTACCTTGGAGAACACAGAACAGCCACAGAGTCTCCCAATGCCTGAAGAAGGGTGTTTGTGTCCCAAAGCTTGCAAAGAACTTTTTCCAACTGTTTAGTTGGTCTAATAAAAGATACCACATTTACCCAAAGAACCTTGCCTGCCTATGTCCCTAGATCAATGCAGCTACAACCAACAACCCCCCTCACAGCCCATCCATCTTCCTGCTTCCAGTGTTGGCTGTCACATCTCACTGTGTATCATTAGGGATTTACTGATAGATTTTTTGATGATATTCCCCAGTGTCTTTCCAGGTATCAAAGTTAGATGGATTGACCTGCAATCTCCATGTTTTAAGAGAAAAACTCTGTATTTGTTTCTTTCATCAGTATATTCATATTGAAGGTAGGGTTGTGGATCTGTTCTCCACAAGCCCATTCATCAGTCAGTCTCTTAATTATTGGTACTTGTGGATCATGTGGCGGGCCAGTAGGGGGTGCTCCTGCGTTGAGCTGCCCACCTCCCTGCGCCCGACCACCTTCCAGGCTCCGAGTGCCTCCCTTGGGGTGCCTTCCGTCTGGCCAACCCCTTCCCTGGAGCACACCCGCTAGCCTGGGGGTCCCGATGCCACCATCCCAGGCTCTGGA